>NC_073309.1:35010965-35099110 GCF_027595985.1 Sorex araneus
GAACCACGAATTATAAAGTTTTTTGTAGTTGAGTTTTAGGCATAAAATACTTCAACTCCAATCTCACCACCAGTGTTAACTTCCCTTCACCACTATTCTGCCATATTCTGTCCCTATGCCCCTACCCCCTGCTTTAACAGGCACATTACAAAGTTCCAGTGTTTGTAGCTTAGAGCTCATGTTTTCAGTGTTATTGATTCTGTGTGTTGGATGTATAACTATACCATTCTTCCACAGCATCTGTGTGTGTGCAACAGGAAGGATATCATGTATGTCACTTTACCTCCTTTCAGTTACATAAGACCTCCAAGTTTAGGTCTTATGTAATGTCTATACTCTCCTTTTTATTTCCAAAGAGTTGTTTGTGTGAAGAGACATTGTGAGAATGAAGATACAAGGAGTAAAGTCACCCTTCTTCTTTGCCTGGCTAATTCTACCTCCTACTCATTCTACAAATCAGAGCTTAAAAAAGGAAAAAAAAAGCAACCTTCCTAGACCTTCCAGTATAACATGTTTCCATTCTACAGCATATTATACAAACTTCATCTCTGACTCATAATAGTTTTTACACATATATACAATACAAGATTACATAAATAGATAGGTTAATGACACAGTTTTTTACCTTTTTCTTTTGAGCTTTTGTCTCCATGAGTGTTGAGGCTGACAAGCTAACAATTCCCACAGCATGAAAAGGCATACTATCATTTTCTATAATAGTTATCATGATGGCCTTTCAGAAAGTAATTGACTTAATTATGCCCTGAACTGACCTTTTGGGTGGAACTGAAGTATAACTGGAGAGATAAAAATGATTCAGAATGATGCTGTTGGGTTCAATTATCAGAAAAAAAAAAGTGACTGAGAATTAACTCTGGATTAACCTGGACTCCGCCAGCATAAACCAAACTGCCTGCTCATCAAATCTTTCCTGTGGGTTATCAGTGACTTTGCAAATACAATATTTATAGCTTTGTCATGTCCCATTATCTTCTCTGAAAGGGGTAGAAGAAATAGGCTCAGCGTTGTGGAAACATGGTAGGAAGTCTTCAGTGCCAATATTTCATATCAACAAGAGCTGTCAACCCCCACCTCAATGACAAAGGGTACATTTCTTCAGGCTTTGGAGTGCAGGGGTTGCTTAAATTGCCCTGATTCCAAGATCAGAGCAATTATACAGGGAATGTAGAAATGGAAAAAGCACCAAATGTCAGCCTAGCACTTTTAAGAGACTCAGGGTTGGGGTCTCAGACAATTCATGCAGGCAGAAAAACTGAGACCACCAAGAGCCCCCAGGAATCTTGTCCCACAACCATTATGCACCAAATAAAACCTGCTAAAAAACTGTAGCCACCTAGACGTCCCTTCAGACCATAATAAAAATGATCTTGAAATATGTCCTAATGGCCTTAAATCACTGTCTGCTCTACCGACTTTACAGAGTGCACTTTTCATTTTTAAATAATTGGTCATAATAGTCATAATGGTCCTAGAGTGACCCAAGGGACAAACCAGGTAATGAAACAAAGTTACTTCCTTGGCTGGATGGCTCTGAGAGTTCCTGGTGTATAGAGGTATAATTAGTGCCTGGAGAAGATAGATGAGTCTCTATCAATTGCCCTAGTCAGTGGGCATAGTTTACCCACAAAAAGGCAAAGCAGCTATAAGAAATTTTAGATTGGAGTGTTTTAGTTGGTCCTAACTATCAGGGCGCAGTGCACTTAGCTCAATCTTTCTTTTTTTTAATTTTTTTTTAACAAGGACACTTTCTTCTCTTAAAATTTCTGAGAGGTTATGGGATTTCATAGCAAGTTGGCCACTTTGTCCCTCTGCTCAAAAGAAGCCTCAAATGTTTGTTGACACAGATGCCTTGATCCCATTACTATGCATATCAGAAGATTCAGGAATTTCTACTCTCCTCGCTCTTTTTAAACCCTAACTTCTCTGAATTCTAGAGAGCTTAGAGCTATGTATGATTTCCATGAGTACACAGAGTCGAGGAATTGTAGGGGTTTTGTTTTTGATTTTGGGGGGTATCTGTGGAGAAAACTGACATATTTTTTAAAATTAATTTTTATATAGGCATCATGACTGTTAAATGTGTCCACAATAGACTTTCAGGCATAAAATGTTCTAACAACAATCTCACCACTGGTGTCAGTTGTTCTCCACCATTTTCCCCGGGTTTCCTCCCAACACCTGCCTGCCTCCTTAAATTTAAAGTATTATGGCATGGGTCCCACACTTACAGAGTTGATAACTCTGTGATTTAGGTATTTACACATGCCACCCTTCTACCTCACCTATGTGTCCCTTGGTTTCTGAGCCTGGTTCTTGATACTTTTATTGTCTCCACATTTTTTTAGGCACAATGTTTTTATTAAAATAACTATTTCATAAAACGAAAAGATACTGAGAATAAACATTATTTGAACTTTTTACATTATAAAGTTTTAAGATTTACAGTTTAGGTGATTGGGTTAAAATAGTGTTCAATTTGAGGAGAAATTGTACATCACCACCAGCAAAGTGCCCCTGCCATGTCCCTATTTCTCCTCTGGTCTGACATCCCCTCCCTACCAATTCTTTGTTATTGGCAGTGCACACTGTTAACTCCCACCATTATCTGTTGATTGGCAGTGGGTACTATTTACTGCCCTACACACACTCCTGTGCTTGAAATCACGTGCTTGAGACTTTTTAATTCTAGTCCTCATTTCTTTTGTGGTGAAGAAGCTGCTTAGCTTGATAGAATCCCATCTGTTTCATTCTGCTTTCATTTGCTTGGCCAATGGAGTCAAGTCATTGAGGGTACCTCTTGCTTTAATTCACAAAGTGTTCTACTTATGTTTTCCTCAATATATGATTTATGTATTCATGATTGAATGCCAGGTCATTAGACCTTTTAATTTCTTCATTTGGGGCATAACATGATGCTTGCCATAGCCGTGCCACCGGACCCTGCACCAGGCTGTTTCTCTCAGGGCACCCCAGAGAAGGGTGTTTGAAAGTCCTCCCCACACCAAGCGACCCAGCCCTGGCAGCCAAAAACCTTCAGAACCCAACCGCTGCCATGCTCAAGGCCACTCCCCACATGCTCGGGCAGCCTCAGGCATTAGTGAACTTATTCACAGCCTTGCAACACAACATAAGACACACCCTACCCATAGTCCCAAGAGTACTGCACCACTTTGATGGGGTTCAAATAGTAGGCAACCAATCATAGAGGAAATATATGTGTATATATATATATATATATATTTACGGATATATATGAAAGTTCACAAGGCTCAACCTTTAACAACATGTTAGTGATATCTTATAGAAGATCTAAATGGTCCCTGCCAAAATAGAACAATCTTCACATTCTTTCCTCTATGGATACTTTTTGTATCATTTTCAGTGATTTCTCATAACAAACAATACAAAATATATTATTTATTTCGATTCTGCTTTGGGACAGGGATTGAGGTTTGGGATGGAAACATTCCATATATGGTGGTGGGAAGGTGTAATGGTAGTGGGATTGGTGTTTGAATATTAGATGTAATCATATATTGTGAACTACCTTCACTGTATCACTGTCATCCCGTTGCTCATTGATTTGCTTGAGCGGGCAACAGTAATGTCTCCATTGTGAGACTTGGGTTTTTTTGTTTGTTTTTTTAAATTTTTTTATTAGTGAATCACCATGGGGTACAGTTACAGATTTACAAACTTTCATGCTTGCGTTTCAGTCATACAATTATCGAGTACCCATCCCTCCACCAGTGCCCATTCTCCACCACTAATGATCCCAGTATCCCTCCCAGTGTCACTCCCTCCCCCACCCACTGAATGTAGACTATAGATCTGACACAATGGACACTCAATGCCTCTAGTGCAAACTACAACACCCAAAAGGAAAAAGAGAACAAAAGGGAATCCCCTGCCACAGAAACTTGTTGTTACTGTTTTGGGCATATTGAATACGCCACTGGTAGCTTGCCAGGTTCTGCCGTGCAGGCAGGATACTCCTGGCTCCTGGTAGCTTGCCGGGCTCTCTGAGAGGGGCAGAGGAATTGAACCTGGGTCAGCCATGTGCAAAGCAAATGCCCTATCCGCCGTGCTATCGAACAATAATAATAATCACTTGTATCACTTGTCATCCCATTGTTCGTCAATTTGGTCTAGCAGGCACCAGTAACGTCTCCACTCATCCCTGTTGCATGCTAGTGTAGCCCAATGGCATCTGCTAGCTCCAGGAACACGAAGAGCCTCAAACCGTTCATTCAGGGTCTTGACAAAGAAGTCTGACCATCTCGTAGGTGGGCAGCCATACGGTCTTTTGATGTCCCATGGAATCCAGTCGGTAACAGCTCTATTCCAGTGGTCATCTGAATTGCAGATGTGTCTGGCCCATCTGATTTTTGACACCTTGGCAAACGAGACAGTGTCCCTGATTCTTGACGGTCGACAGAGGTCAGAACTCCGGATTCCTTCTCTCACTTGAGTGAAATGTGATATTCCAAGCATAGCTCTTTCGATTCCTCTTTGGCAGATCCAAATATCGTTCTCATCCTGTTTTCGTAGGGCCCAGGTCTCCAAGGTGTACGTTAGTGCAGAAAGAACGGTGGAGTTGAAAAGATGTGCCTGGAGCTGGAGGTTCTTTGTCCTCTTAACCACTTCTTCAATGCTCTTGAAGGCGTTCCATGCTGCTCTCTTCCTCCTGCACAGTTCAGGTGCCAGGTCGTTTGTCATGTTGAGTTCTCAACCTAGGTACACATAGCTGCTGCATTCAGAGATGTTCGTTCCATTGAGGGCAAATGGAACATCAGGAACTAGTTTGTTTCTCATAAACATTGTCTTCATGAGATTTAGCTACAGTCCGACCTTTCCACACGCACAGTTGGCCAGCATTCGTGCCGCGTGGCTGATATTTGGTGTTATGAGAACAATGTCATCAGCAAAGCAGAGGTGGTGTAGTTGCCTACTGTCTATCTTCACTCCCATTCCTTCCCACTCCTTATATAATAAAACTACCTTATAAATTTTTTAAAAATTGTCATTTGTGAATTGTGTTAGATATGGGTCTGCGTTCTTAATTTTTCACATGTGACTCAACAATTATCCCAACACTGTTTGTTGAAGAGGGTTTCCTTGTTCCACTTTATACCTCTTGCTACTTTATCAAAGATTAACTATTCATATACCTAAAAACTTTACATTCTGTTCCATGGGTTTGAAGGTTGTATCTTATTGAATGCTTTATTTGAATATATTAAAATGAACATACAATTTTTATTTTTCCTCATATTGATGTGGTGTATTATATTAATTGACTTGTATATTTTAGACCACCCTTGCATCCCTGAGATGAATCCTATTTGGTATATGACCTTTTTGCTTTATTGTTGGTCTCAGGTGGCTAATTTTTGTTGAGAATCTTTCCATCTATGCTCATCAGAGATATAATTCTATAGTTTTTTTTTCAGGGTGATGTTTCTGTCTGTTTTTTGTAGTAAGGTTATTTTTGCTTTACAGTAACTGAGAAGAAAACTTTCAGAAACTGCCTTTAACTTTCTGAAGAGCCTGAAAAGAATTTTTAAAGGTTTCAAAGTGTTCACTAGTGGACCCGTCTTGGCCTGGGCTTTTGTTGGGGGGAGATTTTTTATTAACTTTACAATTTCCTCAGTAGTAATAGGTCTGTTCAGGTGCTCTTCTTCTTCTTGGTTCAAACTTGGGACATTATCGGAATCAAAAACTGTATCCATTTCTTCTAGGTTTTCCTGTTTTGTGTCATAAAGATTTTCAAAGTAATCCTTGGTGATCTTTGAATTTCTGTGGTATCTGTTGTGATATCTCCCCCTTTCATTTCTGATAGTTTTACTAGGGGTTTCTTTCTTTGTTACTCTTTTAAATGGTATATTAATTTAAAAAATAAACAGCTCTTGGTTTCATTGACATTTTGAATTGTTTGGTTTTTTCACATGTCATTAGATTTCTACTCTGAGTTCTATTATTTCTTTCATCTGCTTGCTTTGGGCTCTTATTGCTGAGTTTTTCTATCTGCTTAAATTGTGATGCTAGATTAGATATCTGGCCCCTTTCTTCCATTCTAATCAATGCTTAGATTACCAGGAACTTTGTTAACAGGTTAATCACAACCATAGTGTGGGGGCAACCAAGCGATTCCAATGTTATTTCAGTACAAAAATGGACTTGCTTCCCTTAGGATATTAAGGAAAGAAGTGGCATTCATCTACTGAGCAAGGGGTCCTAGCAGGGTAAAGGTTGTTCTGACATGTGGGTGAGATTGCCTATTCTTTTCTTTCTTTTTTTCAAGAAAAACTCAGGTGAATATACTATGTGTTTAATCACAAATGAATGTAAGCAGATATGAGAACTGTAAAATACAGTGTCCTGATCAACCATATCTTCTTTTATGTAGACTGATAGTAGTTAGAATTTAGGATAAACAATATATATTACCATTACTTTCCCTTGTACTTTCAATAATGGACTTCTTGCCTATGACCAATACATCTCTAATAAATTGATAACCAAATTATGTCCTGTTTACTGGAGTGATGGAAGCATACCATGTCATTTTTATGTTGCTACCATACATTATAGGGAGTATCAATTCCCCAAGTTACACATGGTATATTCTAGCAAATATAGCCAATAAGGGTATATTTCGTTAACATTTTATCCCAAACTTTTATTACAAACATGTATTGAATATTAATATAAGCTAATCTACCAATAATTAGCTTCAGCAGCTATTGTTAAATAAACCAAACTTTTTATGTTAAAACAAACCTATCTTCTTTCATCCTCTTTCAAACTTATTTTTTTTACACTGTTGCAAGATTGTTTTGAATCAAAATTTAGATTTCTGTTATTTTGTGAATAAATATTCCAATTTGTACCTACAGAATAAAAAGGACTTCTTTGGACAGTTATAACTAGAGTACAACTTTTACACCTATAGAATTAATAATTCCTGATAACACATCAAGCATTCACAAGTCACTAATTATTTTATGAATATGTTTATTTAAAATTTGAACATGAGCACAAATCAGACCCAGGCATTGCAATTTTAATGTTATTGGCTGATATGGCTTTCAGATGTCTTTTGTCTTTATCTACTATTAAAATTTTTTGTAGTTTTTGTGTTTGTATTATTGATGCTTTAATTGCTAAATAAACTGAAAGAGTTTACAATAATCAGGATTTTTTCCTGGAGAGTTTACAATAATCAAAATTTTTTTTCCCCAACTATTAGGGTCCTTACATGTGCTTTTGTATCCTGAGCCTTTGTAATATATAAATACAATATCTTTATATTGATCTTTAAACCTAGATATGTAATCTGCTCAAGCTTTATGTCTTTTGGTGAGACAGTTTCAAAGCTGGTATTTCAGGAAACTCTAAAATTTTATTCTTTCCCATTGTATGATGTTAGTAACTTGTGAGGTAAATGCCAAAATTTTAGTTCATAGTTCATAAATGGGGATACTTGAACTTAGCATGCCATTTTCCTTTGATAGCTGGGTTATGTCTATTTACTTAAAAATGGAACATATCTCTAGCCATGTGGTATAAATTTTCTTTATTGAAAAGACTATCTTGAAAATAGAATGACTCAACACGTAAGAGTTCAAGCTTATTATGCAGGAGGCATGCATTTGAGTTCCAGCACCACACAATACACATGGAAGCACAGAACTGGCAGTAGCCCCAAACACAGTTGAATATGTGCAATAAATTAAAAAAAACAAGAAATAAAGTATCTTTGTGGAAAATATGGGTGATGAAATTTTTACATGATATGGTGGGAAATATTTAAGGAAACCAAAACCACCAAAGGTATAGTAGAGTAGCCCAGAGTAAGAAACAGCAATGCTGCCACCACAGGCCTAAATATATGAACATTAAAAAAGAAAATCTCCCTGAAAAGAGCTCTGTCTTGATAGAGAAGCAGGAGAAATACACAATTATCTGGCACTGAATATGCTGTGGGAATAAGCATCCTGACTTCATTCTCCCCATCTTCATCTCCAGTCTTCAACTTGTGCCTCACATTTTCAAACTCTAACTTAAAGTAGGAGCTGGAGCGATAGCACAGCAGGTAGGGCGTTTGCCTTGCACACGGCTGACCTGGGTTCGATTCCTCCATCCCTCTCGGAGAGCCTGGCAAACTACAGAGATTATCCCACCCGCACAGCAGAACCTGGCAAGCTACCCGTGGTGTATTCAATATGCCAAAAGCAGTAACCACAAGTCTCACAATGAAGACATCACTGTTGCCCGCTTGAGCAAATTCATGAACAATGGGATGACAGTGCTATGACAGTGCTACAGTGCTACAACCCAAAGTAAAAGTAGTTCACAGAGTTTGACTTCTTGGACCAGAGCCCATAGGTCTTCCTGTTCCTTCTTGTGCCTACAATTCCAATGGACAATTTGTATGCCAATCTGAATGTTTGGTTCTTTTCTGAAAGGTTGATAAAATTTGACATTTAGGGTTTGTAAATTTTATGAGGATAAGTTTATATATAGATCACTTTGTATTCATGTTACTTAGAAATCAGTGAACAATTAAGACATGAAAACTAAATAATCTTCAGGTCTAGGGAACGAACTTTTCTCTCTCTTTAAAAATATGTATCTCAGGGCTGGAGTGATAGCACAGCGGATAAGGCATTTGCCTTGCACTCGGCCGACCCAAGTTCGATTCCCAGCATCCCATATGGTCCCCTGAGCATTGCCAGGAGTAATTCCTGAGTGCATGAGCCAGGAGTAACCCCTGTGCATTGCCGGGTGTGACCCAAAAAGAAAAATAATAAAATAAAAAATATGTATGCCACAATATCTATTCTTTCTTTCTAGAAAGTTTATTAGGTAGTTATTATCCTTTAGGTGGATTGATTCTCTGGGATTAGTGCATAGCACTGCACTGTCGTCCTGTTGTTCATCAATTTGCTCGAGTGGGCACCAGTAACATCTCCATTGTGAGACGTGTTGTTATTGTTTGTTACTGTTACTTGTTGTTACTGTGGTGTGTGCATATCAAACACACCACGGCTAGCTTGCCAGGCTCTGCCGTGCAGGCAGAATACTCTCAGTAGCTTGCCAGGCTCTCCGAGAGGGATGGAGGAATCAAACCCGGGTCAGCCTCATGCAAGGCAAATGCCCTACCCACTGTGCTATCGCTCCAGTCCAGGATTCGCACATATTTTTTATATTTTTTACTACATATTCTGATTTTTTTTTACTTTTCAAATTTTAATGACACATTTATATTTTCCATCATTAAAAAATTAAATTATTTAATGATTTATTCTTGTCTTCTTTTTTTAAATAAAATTACTTGTTCTATTTCTAATTTTAACACAGAAGAGCCTGGAAAGCTACCTGTGGCATATTCAATATGCCAAAAACAGTAACAACAAGTCTCACAATGGAGACATTACTGGTGCCCGCTTGAGCAAATTGATGAGCAATGGGATGACAGTGATTTCCAATTTCATAGACAAGGGGTAGTTCATTTTGTGTGAATGCGCTACCCTAACAACAAAATCCCAAGGATGAGATGTGCCACTAGGTAAAATAGTTTAGGTCTAAAATGCAATGGGTTTGCAAAAATGCACCACAGAAAGAATAAATAGATAAAAATATATGCCAGCTGCAAACATGCACCAGGCAATTATAGAATAAGACTATTTAGAGTCTCTTAGATGGAGGAAGTACATGGGCAAAAATAGAATATGAAACTTTCAGGACTTTATATTTTAAGAGTGCCTTATGACAGCTATGTAAAATACCCCAATCTCTGATCTTCATGAATGTTGATTAACTATCCTTAATGTCTCTGTCAATAATGGCTCACATGTTAGGATCACAGGATATAGGGTGAGAGGTGGGCGACAATACTATATTGAATAAATGGCCTGTCTGTGAGACCAGTGATGGTTGCCCAGGCGATGATGCCCAGTGATGGCTAAAACTTGGACATGTGTCTGTCTGTCTCTTTATATGTGTGTCTCATTTTCTGCAACCGACCCCTTCTGGAGGGAGGTCAAAGGTGTCAATCTGATTAACTTTAGACAAATTTCTCACAGTAAATTATTTTAAGTCCTTAAAAGCTTTCAGGTTTGGGGCTGGAGCAATAGCACAGTGGGTAGGGCGTTTGCCTTGCACGCAGCCGACCCGGGTTCAATTCCCAGCATCCCGTATGGTCCCCTGAGCACCACCAAGGGTGACTCCTGAGTGCAGAGCCAGGAGTAACCCCTGTGCATCGCCCGGTGTGACCCAAAAACCAAAAACAAAACAAAACAAAAAAAGCTTTCAGGTTTATTGATATATAGTTAAGAAATAATTTTTTTGTATGTGAGGCTATAAAGATAGTACCTGGCTCTGCACTCAGGAACCACTCCTGGCAGTGCTCAGGGGACCATATGGAATGCTGGGAATCGAAACCAGGTCGTCCACGTGCAAGGAAAACGCCCTACCCCAGTTTTCCAGTAGCTTGGCAGTCACACCTACAACTGCACCCACACACCCCCCTACTCCCCACCCCCATGCCATGTAATCTCATCAATGGTCAAGATCCAGAGACTATAAAACAAAGTTCCCAGAAGAGAGTGATGCAGAATCTCGCACGGCAGAGCCTGGCAAGCTACCCGTGGCATATTCAATATGCCAAAAACAGTAACAATAATGGGCCTCATTCCCCTGACCCTGGACGAGACAGGGACTAATGGCACCCGCTCAAGCAAATCAATGAACAACGAACAAGACGACAGTGACGGTGACAGTGATAAAGATAGTACAGCAGGTAAGGTGCTTGCCTTTCACGAAGCTGATCTGGGTTTGATTCCCAGCATCCCATAGGGTTCCCTGAGCTTGCCAGGAGTAATTCCTGAGCAAACCCAGGAGTAATCCCTGAGCACCATGAGGTATGGCCTAAAAACAAACAAAGAAAAGAAAAACAAAAAATTTGCATGTGAAAAAAAATTTGCATGTGTAAATTATACTAGATGACATGTGATATATATTGTCAATGACTACTCAAATCAAGTTAAATTATCATCTCACATACTGTGCATGTGTGTGTGTGTGTGTGTGTGTGTGTGTGTGAGAGAGAGAGAGAGAGAGAGAGAGAGAGAGAGATGTACACCCAAGATACAATCTTATTTATTTTAATTTGCACTGTCTTCCTTCAGGATCATGTGTTTTGTTGATCACAATTAACAGGGGAAAAAAAATAGTGAATAAAAACCTGAGGGTATGGCTTGTAACCCCTGGAGTTTTCTATTTTTAAAACTTACACTGAGTCAATGGGGTTTTGCACCTTGGCTTCCTCGTTTGCAAAAACAAAACATAAAAAAGCAGAATTTCTCTCTTCAAGAATGGAGAGAAATTAATTAATTGTAAATTAATATCTGTAAAATCCTCACAGTCTGAATCAAAGTGCTCAAAAAATGTTAGATATATCTTCTGTTCACTTCCATCTCTGTCTTGTACTGCTTTTTCCCTTAATTCTTAATTTTCTAACATAATTTATAGAGAACTATTAATTTTCTGTGTTAATTTAGACCCTTCTCCCAGAAAGAAGGTTGATTGTAAGGCCTAAGAAGATGAGTTGATTTTGTCTTCTGCATATTTCCCTGAAGACATGGGAGTGGGCGGGTCTTTAGACTATATTGGCCTCACTCTGTCCCTGCTGTACTGGGGGTTAAGAGGATTCTATGTATGAGTTCCAGTTATCACATATAAAATGTAGTCAATCTTCATGTAAACTCCTTGTTATATGTGTATGTATTCATAAGGATAACTTTCTTAGGCTGTCAGCAGACATTTCTTTAGGTAACTATTTCTGTTTTGTCTCATTCTTAAAAAATAAAATCTACCTGCTGATTATTTTCAAAATTTTATTAAGGCATCATGAATTACAAAGTTATTCATAGTTGTTCCTACCTGCTAATTCTTGAAAGTCATCTTTACTTATTCCCCAAAAGAGAACATTCACATCCTCCAAAAGCTTCTCCTGAGTCAGCGGTATTGCTTCCTTGTTAGAATTCCACCCACATTTCATCTTCCAAAAATCCCCATCATTCTTCCTCCTCTAACATCTCCACATTTTACATCAATCATTCTGTAAATTTTCTCACTTCTTTATTGCTTGACTACTATTTTTGTAGAAAGACAAAGTAAAGATATATTCTACTGGCTGAAATGTACAGCAAATTACACTTCCAAACTATACTTTTTAGGGATATTTTGAGATATTTTTAAATTATAAATTTTTTTTATTTGCAGGTTTCTTTTCTTTTTTTTTTTTTGAGGTCTCCAGGACATGATATATCTCTATACTATAGACAATTCCACCGTACACTGGTCACTAGCTGTTCACCTCAGCCATTATGTCTGAAAAGGTAAGAGCATCTTGTAGTAATCACAATCCATGATATGGAACCTGACATGGTTTCAACATTTTATCTAATTCCTGTGTATCTACCTATTCTCCACACCATCACCCAATGCAATAATTTGTTGCATATTTCAATTTCATATTGAACAAGGACAATGAAGTTTTTAAGATATTGCATTAAAGTAGGAGTATAATAACAGTTCAAAGAGAGGGCAGGGGAGAAAAGATATTTGCATAGGATACTTGAACACTAAATTATAAAAGAAACTTTCATAGATATCAGTATTGAACTATAAATTTGGTCTCTAGCTTTTAGAAGGACGCAATAAATGACATAAATTAGAAACAGTCACTCTTTGTAAATAACATTCACTCTTTATAAATAATGTGTTCTTGAAAACAAGAACAACAGATGTTTAATAATAATTAATTATCATCTTTGTGGTATCACTGTATCACTGTCATCCCGTTGCTCATAGAATTGCTCGAGCGGGCACCAGTAACATCTCCATGTGAGACTTGTTACTGTTTTTGGCATATCAAATATGCCATGGGTAGCTTGCCAGGCTCTGCTGTGGGGGTGAGATACTTTCGATACTTTGCCGGGCTCCCCAAGAGGGGCAGAGGAATCGAACCTGGGTCAGCTGTGTGCAAGACCAATGCCCTACCCGATGTGCTATAAGTCATATTTGTGGTTGTGATAGTAGTTGGAGTTTGAATGTGCCATTACAGGAGATTAAAAATACTATAAAATATCTTTAAAAATATGTTTTTAGGCACCAGTATAGTTTAAACAATGAATTTAAACTTATTCTACTTTTAATTATTGTTGTTTGGAGAACCACACCCTGTAGTGTCCAGTGGCTACACCTAGCTCTATGTTTCAGGATCTCTCCTGGTGGTATTGAGGAACCATAAATTGTTGGGGATCAAACCCATGCATGCATAGCATACTAAGCTATCCAGCCCATTAGGTTCTTTTTCTGGCCCTCTACTCATTTCTAAATTCACCATTTTGGGACTCCATTTGAAAATTAAACTCATACGTACTGCAAAATTATTAATTCTATCTTGACTTTATATTTGCGAAAGCAATAGTTTTGTAAGTGTTATAAGCAGTTTTGTTTGCTTGTTTCAATCATTTTTAAAGCATGAAATAAACATACAAGTAGTTTTACTATCACTGTAACTTACCACATTGAACTACTTTGTAGTGGGGGCTGCTATAGCCATGAAAAATCCTAAAGTTTTCTTTTAGTTTTATGATATATATTCAAATGCAGATTGATAAAGTTTTAATTTTACCAACAAACAATTTATAAAATCAAACATATGAAAGTTAAAGGCTATATCCACAAAATTCACATTTCTTCCAAAAGCAAATGTAACTCTTTGTTTCCAGTTTAAGACAATGTATAGACCTCAGAAATGTATAGTTTCAAAGTTGGGTACTTCCAAGCACACATTTTAATATATACACATAGAGTTTGCATAACTTAAAAACAGAGAGGTATGCTATAAGGTACTTAATGAACAAAGACAATAAGAATGATCTGTGAATTATAAGAATACCAGAGATGGGGTAAAGGGAAAGGAAAAGAATGAAAAATAAGAACGAGAGAAGTGAATGCTTTGTACATGTATCTCATGGTGATTCAATAAAAAATAAATAAATTAAATTAAATAAAAAGAATGAGAGAAGTGGGAGAAATAATAGCTGAGGATGTCTCCTCTCTGGAGGCATGCAGCTTCACAGATTCAGGGGTCAAAAGAGAATAGAACAAAATAGACCCAAACAGAACAGCAATCAAAATGGAAAAAACAAAGAGAGACAAACTTCTTAAAGGAGCAAGAAAGAAGAAAAACCTTTAATATAAGGGAAATAACATTAGAGCCACAACATATATCTCATATGAGGCAGTACAGGTGAGAAAATAATGGAATGATATAATCAAATTACTTAATGAAAAGACTTGAAACCATTACCCCATGAAAGGTCTCATCTCAGATATTCCCTCATGAGAGGGAGTAATTAAAAGCATTCTCAGGGCTGGAGCAATAGCACAGTGGGTAGGGCATTTGCCTTGCACGCGGCAGACCCAGGTTTGATTCCCAGCATTCCATATGGTTTCCTGAGCACCGCCAGGAGTAATTCCTGACTGCATGAGCCAGGAGTAACCCCTGTGCATCGCCGGGTGTGACCCAAAAAGCAAAAATATATATAATAATAATAATAAAATAAAAGCATTCTCAAAAAATAAGAGCTGGCAACATTACCTATAACAAAATTGGCCCTGAATGATCTACTGAAAAGCACTTACATAAACCAAAAAGCTAATTGTAGAAGCAACAACCCTACACAGTAGTATGGCAGTGCAGTTCTTTATATCAATAATATTCCTTTATGTCAATGGACTAAACTCTCCCATAAAAAGCTTTGCACAAAGTGGCGGAATAGATCAGAAAACAAAATCCATCCAGATGATGCTTCTAAGAAACATGGGATAGAAACAGGCCCAGAGAGAAGGAATGGAAAATAATTATCCAAGACAATAGAAAACAAAAGAAGCTGGGATATCCATACTTATATTAGGCCACATTGCATTCAAGCTACAGAAAGTAATTAGAGACAGAAATAGATATCACTTAATGGTCAAGGGAACAATAGAACAAGAAGCATTGACACTAAATAACATATATGCAGCAAATGTTGGATAAGCAAAGTTGGTAAGGTTTTTTGCTCATAAACCTAAAGAAACACATAACACATGGGTGAAAATATGATACTAGCAGGAGACATCATCACTAAATAGCTCCACTAGATGGAATACCGGTAGAGACATAAGAACCCTACATGAGAAATGAGAAGAATTGGCACTAACAGATTTATATAGGGCCTTCCATCCTCAAAAATCAGAATACACATTCTTTTCTAGTGTAAACAGAACATTCTCCAGGACAGATTACATTTTAGTACGTAAGTCTAAATTTCATAAATTCACAATCATAAGACTCATGCAAACTATCCTATCAGATCACAATGCCATGGAGATAGAAATTAAACATAAAAAGAATATGTGGAGAAACTAACCACTGGAGTCTAAAGAACATGCTGTTAAATAACAGCTGGTCTAAGAGAAAAAAAACGGAAGAAATAAAAAGTCTTGAGAAACAAGCTACCAAAATCTATGGGGTACAACAAAAAGTAGTATTTAGGGAGAAATTCATGACAATACTGGCCTACAAAGAAAAGAAGAAAAAGATAAATTAAGAATGTAAATGCACACCTTAGATGTCTGGAGATCCAACAACAGATGAATAAAGAAATCATGGAAGAAAATAATGAAAACAAGAACACAGAAATCAAAAACCAAGAAAGCAACAGAAAATTCAATGAAACTAGTAACTGATTCTTTGAAAGAATAAACAAGATAGACAAATATTGGCTCGATTCTCTAGAGAAAAAAAGAGAAAGTGCTGAAATTAATTGGATAAAAAAATCAAAGGAAGAGAAGAGGCCAGGCAGTCTGGTGAGCAACATGGCCGGAGCAATGCTCCGGACCCGAATCCGGGCCAACAACACCGGGGATCCAGACGGAGGAGGTACAGCTGGTACACCTTCTCCAGATGGAGCCCTGGCGACACTGAGAAGCAACTAAAATGGCTCCGGGTTGCGGGACTGAACACATCTGAACCGCGCGGCCACATTAGCCGCGTTAGCCGCGTTAGCGGCCGCTCAACCTTTTCTAAAAACTAAAAACATACAATCTTTTAATGGAAAACCAATTATCAAATGCTTCCTCAGTAGGGCTGTCTTTCTTGGGGGGAAACTCCAACAACAATAGTGAGTTTTGTTTTGCAATATGGAACGTAATCAAGGTAAAGAGAAAATGAAGTGAAATTCATCAGTTATACAGTTGGGGGTGGGGGGCGGGGGCGGGGGGTATACTGGGGATTTTGGTGGTGGAATATGGGCACTGGTGAAGGGATGGTGTTTGAATATTGTATAACTGAGACATAAACCTGAAAACTTTGTAACTTTCCACATGGTGATATAATAAAAATTTTTTTAAAAATCAAAGGAAAAAAAAATCACAACAAAATCCCAAGAAATCCAAGACATAGTGAGAACTTACTATGAACTCTACTGTTAAGCTGGAGAACCTAGAAGAAATGGACAGATTCCTAGAAATATAACCTCGCAAAGCTGAATGAAGAGGAAGTATAAAGTCTGAAAAGACCAACCACAAGCAAGGAAACTGAAACAGTAATTAAGTTTTCCCCAAAAAAATAGTCCTGCTCCATACGGGTTTACAGGTGAGTTTTATCAAAATGTCAGAGAAGACTTAATCCCCTTGGTCCTTAAGCTCTCCCAAAATATCAAAGAAATAGGAATTCTTCCTAAACTTTCTATGAAACTAACATTACACTGATACCCAAATCTGACAGGAATACAACCGAAAAGGAAGAAATTCAGACCACTCTTCCTGATGAACATCAATGCAAAAATCCTCTTATCAAACTGATTCCAACAGCACATCTTAAAAAAATCATCATAGGAGACCCCGAGCGGCCCCACATGAACGCCTCCTCCACTCCTAAGCGACCATGAGGCCAACTAACTACTTTCGGCACCCAGCAGCTTCTTGCAGAAATGCCTCTAGACTGTGAACTAAGCTACAGCCCCAAGCCTCTCTAGAAGGGGAAAGGTTTTTCTCTCTCGGCTGTTCCTTTTGACGGCGTTGTGGCAACCACCATCTTTTAGAGCCCACTAAACAGAGATACAAGCTTGCAGTGATGTGACTTCTGGCAAAAATTTCTCTGGATTTAATTACTAAAATACCAGAAATCCAAAACCTCATCTGCTCCTCATTATCAGCAATGGAAAACAAATTGTCAAATGCTGCCTTTTCAGCAGGTCTGATTGTTGGGGGGAAATTCCAAATAATAATAGTGAGTTTCCTGTTGAATCCTGTTGAAATATTGAATGTAATCAAAGTAAAGGGAAAGTAAAGTGAAATCATCAGCCACACAGGTAGGGGTGGGGGTGGGGGTGGGATGGGAGGCATACTCGGGCTCTTGGTGGTGGAACATGTGCACTGGTGAAGGGATGGGTGTTTGATCATTGTATGACCAAGACTTAAGCCTGAAAGCTTTGTAACTTTTCTCATCATGAGTCAATAAAAAAATAATAATAATTAATTTTTTAAAAAATCATTATACCGGGGCTGGAGTGATAGCATAGCGGGTAGGGCATTTACCTTGCACACAGCCTACCCGGGTTTGATTCCCGGCATCCCATATGGTCCCCTGAGCATGGCCCGGGGTAATTCCTGAGTGCAGAGCCAGGAGTGACCCCTGAGTATCGCTGGGTGTGACCCAAAAAGCAAAAAAAAAAAAAATCATTATACCAGGCCCATCTCTCATAGCTGCTGCCATGCTGACCCACCCACAGGCCCTGCTCTACCAATTCACAACTAAATATCTGAGGAGATGCAAACCAGCTAGCTAAAATTCACTGAGACACATCTCACCATGGCTGAATACTCTGGAGTGCCCTCTAGTGGTGGACAGGCTGAGTACCTGCTCTGCCAAAGCCCTGACTTCCACACCCACATCCCACTGCTGCTGCTCCCCACCCCACCACTTGGAATCCACTCCACCGCTTCACAAATATTCTGTTCAGAGATGCCAAACTGCAAATAACTCTCCAGGCACTCCAGTGCCCAGGCTGGGAATCCTATTGTGTTCTTGGAATCAGGGTGGGCAGTCTTCCCCCATCCCCATACTTCCAAAAACCTCGAGAGCCCTCCCAAGCCATCACCCTGTCAGCTCATTGGCCCAGACCACAGATTCAGAATTCTCTGGACCTAATTCTTCAATACTGAAATTCCAGTAGGAGCACACCAAATTAGATGAGAAAGTAACATAGAACTATACCCAACCAACATAAACAATAACACAGAAGAATCAACTAGCAACAAACAGCTTAGCAAATTTTTAGACAAGGGTTTAACAGCCCTACGATGATATAAAACTTTCCACATAAAAAAATCAATGTTGTATGCTTATTGATTTTAATATTAGAGCTTTCTGATTTAATAAATTTCAACTCTAGAATTAGCTCAACAGCTGTGGCTTTTGTCTACATTGAACTAACTTTTTTAAAAAAATGTTTAAAATATCATGTACCATTATCAAGTGGGATTCATCCCAGAGACACAAAGATGATTTTATATACACAAAATTAATTAACATAACATACCCTATCAATAGGAGGAATGATAAAAAATGATATAATTGTATAAATTGGTGTGGATAAAGCTTTTGACAGGATCCAGCATCCATTCATGATGAAAACCCTCAATAAAATAGAGGTGGAAAGAACCTTCTCAAGATAGTAACAGCTATCTATAAAAATTCCATAGCCATCTTTTGTCATCCAGGTACTTCAAGTGCTCCGGCCCCCTTCCTGCTGGTGACTCCTGATCCATTTTTTACCTCTTCCTGGGACCCATAGACTGAGGAAGTCCCTTGCAAACCCAAAATCTTGCAGATGCAATAGCTTTTGTGTAATTACATCACCCCGTGACCCCTCCTTTCACACCGTTTCCAAGGATTTTTGGGTCTTCTATGTTTCCTCAAATATGTCTATGCATACCCTTCTATACAAAGGGAAATATTTGATATTGAAATGCATGGCCAGCTCTGATTAGGGCACCCACAAATCGTTAGGAACAAAGGTGAACAAATGAATTCAACGGCTCTGGCAGACAGGGCAGATGCCCATGGAGAGGGGGGCCTGCCCTAAAGTCGCCTTGACGGGGTGACCGTGCCCACCCTGCGCTGGCTTGACCCGGCGGTCCCACAGGCTTGCGCTGCCTGAAGCTGCGGCTTGGGCAACAAGAGCCAACGGCCAGTCACAGGGGTCCAGGCGTCAGCCTTTGCGCCACCGGCAGGGACCCTGAGTTCCAGACTCTCTGCAGGGCGCAGGCTGGCTGGGCCGGGCAGCGGGGAAGTGGCGGGAAGATGCGCTGTGCCCGGGGAATCCCTGAGCCTGTCGGCCGCGAGGATGCAGTTCTCACCGTGTCCACCAGGCGGCGACGGCTGCTGCTGCCGCCTCGCTGCCAGGGAGTGCCCACTGAGAGATGGACTGCTGGCCTGGGTCCGGGATGACCGGTCACCCTCCAGGGTTTCGGGCCCTTCCTTTCCCCTGCAAGGGCCCCTAGGGAAGAAGACTAGCCCTTCCTTGAAGCCTCGCCGCCCTCGCAAAAGCCCAGCAAGATCTCAGAAGCTCAGCAGCATCCCTGAGGGTCCAAGCCCTGCGGGGAGCAGTGGTGGGCTCGAGAGTGTCCCCAGAAGGGAAAAGCCGCCAGGAGCCCACGCTGGCCCCGCAGAGGACTCATAGCCTTGGGGGGGGGTGATTACTGCAAAACAATGACACCTCTCTCTCTTCTCTCTCCCCCTCTCTCTCTCTCTCTCTCTCTCTCTCTCTCTCTCTCTCTCTCTCTCTCTCTCTCTCTCTCTCTCTCTGTTTCGCTCTCCCTCTCTCTCTCCATCTCTATCTCTGTTTCTCTCTCTCTCACACACACACACACATTTTCAGTATGACCATCTGTGTTTCTGTACATCTTTGACCACCACGTGGTCTCCTCCCTCTTTCTCTGTCTGAATTTATGTCAGTCTCCCTCCAATTCTTCTCTCTCCCTCCCTCTCTCCCTCTCTCTCCCTCCTTCTCCCTCTCTCTCTCCCTCTCTCCACCTCTCCCTCTTTCTCTCCCTCTCTCTCCCTTTCTCTCTCCCTCTCTCCTCTCTCTCCCTCTCTCTCCCCCTCTCCCTCTTCCTCTCTCTCTGTCCCCTCTCTCTCTCCCTCCCTCTCTCTTTCTTGCTCTCTCTCTCCCCTCCCTCTCTCTCTGCAGGTCAGGAGATCAGGTGCACCCCGACCTTCCCTCCCCTGCCTCCTCATAGCCCACCTGATAGCCAGTGAGTGGACCCTCCTACCCTCATTCCTGCCCTGGCCAACATAAAGGCAGGAGGCAGCCTGAAGCAGATTCTTGAGAACCAGAAGCTGCATCTGGGCTAGGATGGCGCGGGTGGGATGGCACGGTGGGGTGACCGGGCTGGACAGCAGTGACTAGGCTGAGCTGGGCGGGACACGGCTAGTGTGCTGCCGGTGGGTGGACTCCGCAAACAAGCCCTTGAGAGGGAACCCAGGCTGAGAGGTGAGGGCACTCACCACCCCTACCACCAGCCCCCTCCCGGCTCCTGCCAAGCCTGTGTGCCCGCGGGGGTGTGCTCAGCCTCAATTCCCAGGGAAGGGGCTGGTGGCCAGCAGGTGGCCCTGCCCCGGCTCCCTGGGAGTGATAGGTGTCCTTAGGGCCCTCGCGCCCTCCACCGCACCCCGCTCCCTCCCCCGGAGATGTTCCCTGCAGGGGGGACACTGTGCATGGGACCCAGACTGAGTCCCGGCGCCTGGGACACTTTACGGGGCTGCGGGCGTCCACTTGGGAGGCCCAGAGAGCGGAAGGGAACGTGGATGTGATGACAGGGCCCGGGGGCTGCTGAGGGTACTTCTCGGAAAGAGGAAGGGGCAGCTTGCTGGCGCGGAAGGGAACCCAGGGTCCCTGGCGACGGGAGCGGCTCCCTTGGGTGGGTTGGCACCCACGGTCCGTCGGGGAGGCGACGGGTCCCCGGCAGAGGCCCCTGTGCTGAGCGGGCAGCGGCCGGGGGGGAAGAAGGGCTGTGCGCTCCGGATAAGGTCGAGCATCCTCTGCTCCGTCCTGGCTCTGGGGCTGCCGCGGGGACTCGGTTGTCCAAGCCTGGACCGCGCTGGGGCGCGCGCCAGCCTGGCATCCTGGGCGCGCACAAGAGACCCTGCGCGAGGGGTGGAGAGCAGAGCCCCCCAGGGGTCCCCAGGGACGGCCGAGGAGGAGCCGCGGTTTGTGCTTGACCGCTGGCCGGCCTCAGAGCCGCAAGAAGGAGCGCGGCGCGCCGGGGACCGCTGGGCTGGGCCGGGCGCTCCGTGGGACTTTCGACCAAGCGGGGGTCAGGCCTGGCCAAGGGTTGGGCGGGAGGGACAGAGCAGCGTGGACATGCGCGGGAGGCATCGTCAGCCCCGACAACCCGCCCGGTCCCGCTCTCTCCCGAGGGGCAGGGGCCGCCCGGTGCCCACCTGGCACGCGGCGAGGTTTTGCGCGTGGGCAGCGCCCGGGGTCCGGCCTCGGGAAGCAACGGGCGCGGCGGGCATCTATGGGCGCGAGCCTCCTGCCCGGCTGGCTCCTACCGGACCCTCCTGCCCGGCTCCCAGGGACCCCGGGTCCCTGACCTTGGTCTGACCGATGTGGCGTGTCCTTCGGGGCAGCTGGGAGGGGCGGGAGGTGGGGCTGTGCCCAGTGGGTGGTCCCAGGAGACGGAGCTGCCTGTCTTTGGCATCGATGTTGCAGTTCTCACCGTGTCCACCAGGCGGCGACCGCGGCTACCGCCGCCTCGCTGCCAGGGAATGTCCACTGAGACAGATGGACTGCTGGCCTGGGTCCGGGATGACCGGCCACCCTCTAGAGTTTCAGGTGCTTACTTTCCGTCTCCAGTTTCCCTCGCCCACCCCTCAGGCCCACACTGCCGCCTGCACTTCCCAGGCCCAACTCCCTGTCTCTTGCCGGGGCCCCTAGGGAAAGATACTAGCACCCCCAAATACTAGCTGCCTTGGGTATCAAGGAGGAAACACCCGCGAAGAGTTCTCAGAAAGAGGGGACATACAAACCCGGCCTTCTGCTGGTTCGCTTGGCTCCTTAAACGCACTATTTGGGGAAAGTGCCAGTGTGTGACTGACTGTCTTTGCAGTTAAGGGCTTTTGTGTCTGTATGTGAGACATCAGGAAACTCCCCCTGAAATCAATGGGAGAGCGCAGTCAGCTAAACACTCGGTTTTCTCAGTTTAGAAAACATGTACCACTCGGGCCTTTTGCAAGTTTCTTCAGCTCTGGGAACAGAATCGTTTAGGGGCGATTTTCAGCTTTCTATCTCTCTTCCCTGTGAAGTCGTGGGCACGATCTCCTAAATGCAAGCTGCAATAAAACTCCCATTGGAATCAAAAGGGAAACCCCGTCTGTTAAGAACACAGTTTTCCAAGGGAAGAGACCTACAAGTGGGGCCTTCTGCAGTTCCCCGTTTACCTCCTTTAATCCACGTTTGGGGGAAAGTTCCAGTTTGTTACTCTTGTGTTTGCAGTAAGGGGCTTTGGTCTATATGCCAGACACACGGAAACTCCAATTAAAATCAAGGAGCAAGCACAGTCAGCTAAATATGCATGCGGCTTTCTCAGAGTGGAGAATATAGAAGATTTAGTTAGGCCTTTATTTATTTATTTATTTATTTATTTATTTATTTAAGCATTTACATAGTTAGGCCTTTTAGAAGTTTCTTCAGATAGAGTAACTGCATCCTTTGGGAGAGGTTCAACTTTGTATCTCTTTCCCCTGTGGAGTTGAGGGCAA
The DNA here is from genome assembly GCF_027595985.1 of Sorex araneus. NCBI lineage: Eukaryota > Metazoa > Chordata > Mammalia > Eulipotyphla > Soricidae > Sorex > Sorex araneus. The sequence continues at coordinate 35,033,881 of NC_073309.1, forward strand.
TTGTTAACTAGCTGCAAACTTTTCCCTTTGGAAACAATGGAAAAATGCAGTTTGTTAAAAGCGCAATTTTCTGCCTCTGGCACCATAGAAGCTCATTAACAGTCTTGGTCCAAAGACACACAGATAAATCTCGGAAGAGAGCAACAAGCTACAGAGATGCCTCCAGACCCCGTGCCAGGATGAGTCTCATCTGGGGCACCTCTGAGGGGGGAGGGTGAGCCCACCACCCACCCAAACAGTCCAGCAGTGGAAAATCTCCAGAACCCAATTGCAGCCATGCTCCACAGACTCAGGACGAGCCTCATCCATGAGAATAAATATGATGAAAAACTCAGGTATGCAGGTTTTGTGACCGAAATCTCCAGGTTCTCATGGAGTCAGAATGGGCAACCTCACTCCATCTCCCTGTTCTTCCAGGATCTTGGCAGTCACGCCCATGAACTGCTTAGGCACCATATAAGCTCATTAATGGCCATGATCCAGAGACTCACAAATCCAGAAGAGCAAGCCACAGAGATGCCTCCGAACCCCAAAGTCACCATATAATTGAAGATTTAACTATAGCTACATCACCCTTTTTAAATTTTTGGAATTCCTGGAGCAACATCTCATACTCTATACAAAGAGTATAGAGATATACAAGGAGTAGCACACCACATTTGATGGGGTGTAAAGTAGAAAACAACCAATATAATATATAAATATGCATATATATGATATATTGATATATTATCTAACATTATCTAATTGGTCTAATATATTATATATATATTAGCACACAAAGCTCAACATGTTAGTAATCTCTTATACAAGGGCTTAATGGCTTCAGGGTAAGATACAACAATCTTCACACATTTTCCTCTAAGGAAAATTTTTTGGATCATTTTTAGCATATAATTCAAAACAATAATACAAAACAAATTATTTAGGTCTGCTTTGGGGGCAGGATTGGGTGGTGGTGGAAAAATTTGAAATAATGGTGGTGGGAAGGTGTAATGTTGGTGGGATTGGTGTTGAAATGTTAAATGTAATATGTGAACAACTTTATAAAGATAAAACAAAATTTTAAAAGGGAAAAATTGCAGTTTTCTGAAAGAAGAAGGGACCTAGAAGCCTTTTGCAGGATCCTTTTGTTCCTTAAAATGCATGTTTTGGGAGAAGTTCCAGTTTGAACCTCTCTTCTCCTCCTTTTTAGGGGATTTTTTTCTATATGCCATAAACAATGAAATTCCCATTGAAATAAATGGGATATAACAATCAGATACATGTACAGTTTTCTCAGAGAAGAAAAAAATGTTCCATTTGGGCATTTACTAGTCATGTTTATCACCAAGAACTCCCTCTTGTGGCCAAAGTTGAACCTGCCACCTTGTGAATGAATATAAGGGTACTTGTTTCTGAATTCTAGCTGCAGTCACTCTATGGAAATCAGTGGGAAGAAAACACAGTCTGTTTTTAAAAAAATAAATTAGTTTTCTGAGAGAAGAAATAAAATCTAAAGTGGGTTCTTTTGCAGGATCTTTTATCTCTGTGAAGTGCATATTTTGCAAAAAGTTCCATTTGGTATCTCCTTTCTCTTGGCTTTTCTTTCTATATGCCAGGAACATGAAACTCCCATTGAAACCAATAAGAGAGTACTATCTGCTAAATATGCAGTTTTCTCAAGAAAGAAAACATGTAAAACTTGGGCTTTTTAGTGTTTTCTTCAGCTCCGTGGACTGCATTGCTTAGGAGAAATTCAGCCTTCTACCTCTTTCCCTGTAGAATTATGCTTGTTTCTGTATGCCAGCGAAGTGAAACTCCCAGTGAAATCAATGGGAAAACACAATCTGTTAAAAACACAGTTTACTGGGAGAAGAAAAAAATCTACAAGTGGAGTCTAGTGCAGGATCCTTTAGCTTCTTTAAGTGCCTCTTTTGGGAGAAGCTCCAATTTGTACCACTCTTCTCTCTGGAATTAAGATCTGTTGTTTCAATATGCCAGAAACAGGGAAACTCCCTTTGAAATCAATGGGAGATTGCAATCAGCTAATATATGCAGTTTGGGGGGAAAGAAAGGATTATCCATTTGGGCACATACTACTCCCCTTTTATCTCCATCTCTGAGAGCTTGCTCTTGTGGCAAAAGTTGAACTTTCTACCACTTCCCTGTGGAGTTAAGGATACCTGTTTCTATACTAGCTGCAGTGAAACGCCCTTTGAAATCAACAGGGAAACAGGGTGAGTTAAAATTGCAGTTTCTGAGAGAAGAGACAAGAAATGAGTTTTGCTCAATCCTTTATCTCCTTTACCTCTTTTCTTTGAAGATAGGGACTTTTGTTTTTACCTTCCAGGAACATAAAACTCCCATTGAAATCAATGGTATATCACAATTCACTAAGTATGCAGTTTTTCTCACAGAAGAAAACATGTAAGATTTGGACCTTTTACAGGTTTCTTCAGTTCGGGGGAACTGCATTGTTTGGGAGAAGTTCAGTTTCCTATCCCTTTTCCCTGTGGCATTATGGGCATTTGTTTCTAAATACTAGCTGCAGTGAGACTCACTTTGAAATCAGTGGGAAAATGCAGTATTTTTAAAACATACAACATTGATGCATTCCAGATTGTTTCATGTGTTTTCACTGAATAATTTGGGAGAATTTCCCATTTTTAGCTCTTTTCCCTGCTATTTTAACTGCCACTTGTTTCTACATACCAGCAGCAGTTAATCTCCTATTAAAATTAAATGGGAAGCGCAATCTGCTAATTCTGAGGGTTTCCAAGCCTGGTAGAGCCATACAACTTGCACATTCTTGGGATAACCACTTTTGACTCCATCTTTCTATCTTTTTCCTATGGAGTAAGTTAGAAAGCACTTGTTCCCATACACTGGCAGCAGCAAATCTCCTATTGAAATCAGTGGAGAGAGGCAAGCTGCTATATGTGAAGTTTACTCGGAGAAGAAAAAAACATACAACTCTATATTCCCAGAGCGCTTCATGTCTTTTAACCAAATCATTTGGGAGAAGTTCCCTTTTTTTACCCCATTTCTCTGTGGAGTCACAGGCAATGTTAATACATCCCATACATAAGTTTCCCACTGAAACTAATGGAGAAACACAATCTGTTCACGTGAAGTTTACTCAGAGAAGAAAAGACATCCAAATTGCAGATTTTTAAGATTATTTCACCTCTTTTCACTGCATGTTTTGGGATAAGTTCCACTTTCTATCTCTTCTCCTGTGGAGTTAGAAGCACTTTCTTCATGCACCAGCGGGGTTGAGGCTCTCATGGAAATCACCACGAGGAGAAGGCAAACTGCTCCATCTGAAGTTTTCTCAGAAAAGGAAAGAGAGACAAGTTTGATATTTTCCAGAACTATCTGTCTTTTCACTAATCATCTGGGAGAAGTTCGGGTTTTTTTTTTTTTTTTTTTTTTTTGCTTTTTGGGTCACACCTGGCGATGCTCAGGGGTTACTCCTGGCTTTGCACTCAGGAATTACTCTTGGCGGTGCTCGGGGGACCATATGGGATGCTGGGAATCAAACCTGGGTCGGCCGCGTGCAAGGCAAACGCCCTACCCGCTGTGCTATCGCTCCGGCCCCAGAAGTTCGGTTTTTAACCTCGTTCATTTCCCTGTGGTGATGCATCCACTTGCTTCTACATGCCAGCAGCACTGACACTCCCACTGAAGGCAAAAGGTGAGCCGCTCAATGTGAAGTTTTCCCAGAAAAGACAAGACTCACAACTTGCATAGTTTAAGGTTACTTAACCTCTTTTGAATGTATCTTTTGGGAGAAGTTCCACTTTCTATCTCTCCCTCCCGTGGAGTTAGAAGCACTTGTTTCCCTACAACAGCAGAGGTTAATCTCCCATTGAAATCAGTGGGGAAAAGGCAGCTGCTAAATGTTCAAGTCTTCTCAGAGAAGGGAAGGCGTACAACTTTGATCTTTTCCAGGGTGTTTCAAGTCTTTTAACTAAATCGTTTGGGAGAAGATCCAGTTTTTAACCCCTTTACCCTGTGGAGTTATGACTACTTGTATCTACATACCAGCCGCAGTGAATCTTCCATCGAAGCTAATGGGAAAATGCAATCTGCTAAATGGGAGGTTTGCTCAGAGAAGGAAAGACATGCGACTTCATACTTTCAGTATTACTTCACCTCTTCTGACTGCATCTTTGGGAGAAGTTCCATTTTCTACCTCTTTTCCAGATGGAGTTAGAAGCACTTGTTTCCGTACACCAGCTGTGGTGAATCTCTCATTGAACTCAATGGGGAAAAAAGCAAGTGTTAAATGTGAAGTTTTCTCGAAGAAGAAAAGATAAACAATTTTGATATTTTCCACAGTGCTTCATGCCTTTAAAATAATCATGGACAACTTTGCAAATGTGTATATTACTGGGATTCAATTAAAAAATAAATACATGGAAAAAAATTTAATAAAAATAAATTTTAAAAATAATAATAAATAAATAAATAAAATAATTTGGGAGAAGTTCCAGATTTTACCTCTTTCACCTGTTGAGTTAGGCCACTTGTCTCTACATACCAGCAACAGTGCATGTTTTCTCAGAGAAGAAGAGACATGCAACTTGCATTCTTTTAAGATTAGTTCACCTCCTTTGACTGCATCTCTTAGGAAAACATCCACTTTCTATCAAGTTTCTATATATTAGCAACAGGAAGATTCCCATTGAAATCAATGGGGGAAATGCAATCTGGTAAAAATGCAGTTTTCTGAAAGAAGACAAGACCTGCAAATTGGTCTCTTTCCAGGTTCTTTCATTTCACTGAACTGCATATTTGGGGAGAAGTTCCAGTTTGTACCTTTTTCCTCTGTGCATTTGCAAGCTCTTGTTGCAAGCAGCAGTTCAAATGCCGTTGTAAGCAATGGGAAATGCAAATTGCTAAAATCTGTTTTCTCAGAGAAGAAAGAACTGACAACTTGGGCAAGTTTCCAATCACCTTTATGTCCTTAAACTGGATCTTTTGAGAGTATGTCTAATTTCTACCTTCCATTGAAACCAAGGGGAAAATCTGCTACAACTACAGTTTTCTTTCACAGAAAAGTTCTCTACCTAGGCACTTAATACCTACATTCATTTCACCTCCTGGAACCACGGCTGTTGGGAGTTCAACTTTTTCTTTTCCTCTGTGGAAGTATGGTAACTTCTTTGTAAATACCAGCAGTAGTGCAACTCTCCTTGAAATCAATGAGAAAATGCAGTCCATTAAAAACACAGTTTGCTGAGAGAAGAAAAAAAAAACAACAAGCTGGACATCTTCTATCTCCTTGAAGATAAAGGAAACTTTTGAAGTCCCAGTTTATACTTCTTTTCTCTTTGGATTAGGAGCATTTGTTTCTGTATACCAAAAGCAGTGACACTCCCATTGAAATTAGTAAGAAAATGCAATATTCTAAAACTGAAGTTTTCTTACATAAGAAAAGACCCACTACTTGGGCATTTTAAAGGCTCCTTTACCTCTGTGAACTGCATCTTTTGGGATGCAGTTCCATTTTCTATCTCTCTTTCCTGTGGAATATACTTGTTTCTGTATATCAGCAACAGTGAAACTACATTGAAATCAGTGGAAATCGCAATTTGTTAAAAATGCAGTTTTCTGAGAGAGGAAAAGACGTATATCATGAAAATTGTTCCCATTCCCTCAATTCCTTGAATTGCATCTTACAGAAGAAATTATAGTTTTTGCCTCACTTTTCTGTGGAGTTTGGGCACTTGTTCCTAAATAATAGATGCAGTAAAATTCCTGTTGGAATCAATGGGAAAATGCAATCTACTAAAAGCCCACTTTTTGAGAGAAGAAAAGATATGATAATTGATTGGTCCCTTTCTATGTTCCTTCATTTCACTGAACTGTATATTTTAAGATAACGTCCAGTTTGTACCTCTTTTCACTGTGCAATTAGAAGCATTTGTTTCTTTTTACTAGCAGCAGTTACACTGCCATTTAAATAAATGAAAAATGCAAGCTAATAAAAATGCACTTTTCTCTGAAATGAAAAAAAAAAAGGTACCTTGGTCAGTTTTCATGTACCTTCAACTCCTTAAATTGCATTATTTGAGAGAAGTTATAGTTTGTACCTATTTTCACTGTGGAGTTAGAGGTACCTATATCTATATACCAGCAGCAGTGAAAATCCTATTGAAACTAAAGGAAAAATAAAACCTGCTGAAAATGCAGTTACTTTTTTCTGATAGAAGATGTTTTACCATTTGGGCACTTACCATTGGGCATTTACTACTTCCATTAACTTCCTTGAACTATGTCTTTTGGGAGAATTTCCACTTTCTACCTCTTTTCACTGTGGAGGCAAGGGCACTTGTTTCTGCATACCAGCAGAAGTGAAACTTCCATTGAAATCAATATGAAAACACATTCTGATAATACACATTTTTCTCAAAGAACAAAAGCATCTACAGCATGGGCACTTACCAGTTACCTTTATCTCCTACAGCTGCCTCCTTGGAAATTCAGCTTTCTTTTTCTTTCCTTGTGGAGTTATGGGGAATTGTTTCTAAATACTACCAGCAGTTATACTTCCAGTGAAACCAACTGAAAAATGCAATCTGTTAAAAAACAAAATAGCTCTGCAGGGTGGGCAATTACCACTGTCCTTCACTTATTTGAACTCTGTCTTTAGGAGAAGTTCCATTTTTTTTTTCTTTTTGGGTCACACCCGGCAATGCACAGGGGTTAGTCCTGGCTCTGCACTCAGGAATTACTCCTGGCGGTGCTCAGGGGACCATATGGGATGCTGGGATTTGAACTGGGATTGGCCACGTGCAAGGCAAACACCCTGCCCACTGTGCTATCGCTCCAGTCCCAGAAGTTCCATTTTCTATCTCTCTCTTTTTTTTTTTTTTTTTTTTTTGCTGTAAAGGGGCACTTGTTTCAATAGAACAGCATCGTGAAACTCCCATTAAAATCAATGAAAACCATAATCCAATAAAAATACAATTTTCTCTCACTAAAAAGGTTCTACAACTTGGGCAAATCAATGGGGAAATACAATCTGCTAAATATGCAGGTTTCTCAGAGTAATAAAGATCTGCAACTTGGACACTTGTCAGTTATGTTTATCTCCTTGAACTACCTCGTTGGGGTGAAGTTCAACTTTCTATCTCTTTTCCCTACAGCATCAGGATCACTTGTTTCTAATACTAGCAGCAAGCAGTGAGATTCCCAATGGAATCAATAAGAAAATGCAATCTGTCACAAACACATTTTTCTGAGAAGAAAAGACTTACAACTTGGGCATTTCCAGGTTTCTTCATATCCTTGAACTGTACCTTTTGGAAGTAAGTCCAGTTTCTACCTCTCTCCTCACTGGAATTAGGGGCATTTATTTCTATAAGACAAAAGCATTGAAATCAAGGGAAAATGCAATCTGCTAAAAATGCAGTTTTCTCAAAGATGAAAAGACCTGAAATTTGGTTTCTTTACAGGTTCCTTTCTTATTTTTTTTTTTTTTAAACAGGTTCCTTGACTGAATTGAACTGCATCTTTTGGGAGAAGTTTACTTGTACTTCTTTTCTCTATTGCAATTAGAAGCACTTATTTCTATATACCAGCAGTAGCTAAAAGAGAAATGGCCATGGAAATCAAGAGGAATATGCAATCTGCTAATAATGCAGTTTTCTCAGTTAAGTCCTAATGTTTGATCATTTTTACATATTCCTTCAGCTCTATGAATTGCATCTTTTGGGAAAAAAATGCACTTCAGTGTCATTTCCCTGTGGAGTTAGGGGCACGTGTTTCTATATAGTAGCAGCAATAAAACACCCATTTAAATTAACATGAAATCAAAATCTGTTATAATGCATTTTTTTAGAAAATAAAAAAAAGGCCTGAAAATTCATCTCTTTCTAGAATCTTTTGTTTCATTGAACTGTATCTTTTGGGAGATGTTCGAGTTTGTACCTGCTTCTCCGTGGAGTTCCAGATAGTTGTTTCTAAATACTAGCAGCAGTGAGACTCCTATTGAAATTAATGGGAAAACACAATTTACAAAAAAATGTTTTGTCAGAGAATAAAGGTTCTACAACCTGGGCACACACCAGCCACCTTTATCTCACCATTTGGGGGAATTTCCAATTTTAATGCCTTTTCACTGAGGAGTTAGAGGACTTGCCTCTGTATATCAGTGGCAGTGAAACTTCCATGGAAATCAAGGGGAAACCACAATCTTCTAAAAAATGTATGTTTTGAAAGAGAAGAAAACACCTGAGTCATGCCCACAAACTATTTCTGGTGTCATAATATCATCTACCACCCTTGCTTCAGAGATTCATAAGTAAATCTTGAATGCGATCAACTAGCTGCCCATAATCCTTCGTACACCTGCTCATGGCTAGGAGGGGGGCACTCAGAAGGGTGAAGTCCAGCCCAGGACCCACACAGAGCCATGCCAGACACTCGCTCCCACACTCCAAAATCACTGCCCTGCCTCTGGTCAGACTCCATTGTCTTGGGACATAGCCTCAGTCAGGTATTAACCTGCTGAAAATTCAGCTATATGGGTCTCTTGTGACTGAAATCTCCAGGCTTTTTCAGAGTTGGGATGGGCTCCTCCCACCACCTCCCTGTACTTTCAGAAGCCCCAGCAGTCACATCCACAAACCAGTATAAATTTAATTCTAGCTGTGTCATACAGTTAAAAATTCTGGACTTTCTGAAATGCTCAACTGTAAAAATCTAAAGCACACGCCGAGGGGTGCGTGCACTCTCGGGCTCTCCGGGCGGCTCTGGTCTCACTGCCCGCGTTCAGTGCTCTGGAACTGCTGTGTATGGGCTGGATCGGGACAGCCGTTGGTCAAGGACAGGCGACGGAAGAACGAGGACCATGGTGGTTGCTGATTAGTTACCGTTTATTCAATCTTCCATCTTTCTCATCTCCCACACTCCCAATTTCGTCCTCTCTCTCGATCTACTGCAGCATCTCTCTGCTTTCTCTAGTCTCTCCCCCTTACTTATCTCTCCCACCTTGCCCTCTAGGCTACACCCAGGCAGGTAGCAAAATCAACATAACAAAGCCCTTCCTGAGGGCAGGGCATTCCAAAGCCCTTCCTGACTCTTAAGGTGTTTTTCCTTTCCTTGGTCCAAACACTTATCAACATGTTAATACTAGTTATTTTTGTATGGACATAGCAAGAGATACATTGAGGCTTGAGCTCTCCTGGCAACATCTTGCCACAGACTCAGACCACAGCACTCAGGCCAGATTAATCATTCCTAACCCTAGCAGGGTCCAAATCTAGTTATCACTGTTTGGATCATGACAACATTTGTCCATGATCAAGCTCTTAACTTATAGTTAAGCATCAGGCACTCTGGCCAGGCCCATCTCGATGCCAGGGTAGCACACAACTCACCGCTTGCCCTAGGTCCATCTCATCCCTCATCGGGACCCTGCTTTTGGGGGTGCTAGGAAGTAAGGGCAGCTGAGGCTTAGGTGGAGAGAACAGATGCCCAGGAGGAAAATATCATGTAGAGTCAAATGACTCCCAGGTTACAAAAGCATAGCATTTGCTAAGTCTTCTGTGTCCATACAAAAAGGACATGGTTCTGAATAAACTATGCAAAGGACTCAAGGAGAAGAGAAAAACAATACTTATAAGTCAACAGAACACTAAGAAAGAAGCTACAAATAAACAAAGAGTGGGAGCACTGTAACGGGAGTAACCCAATAAACCTAAACAACCTGAGGCTATGTAATCCTACACTCAACCACGAAGACAGCCGCACAACATCTCCAAACTCTATAGCACTGATAGTCCAGTAGAAGCACATCAGATTGGATGGAATGTAACATAGAAGGCAGTCAAGCTCGACTAACCAAACAGTAACACAGAAGGCTTAAGCTGTAACGATGTTTTAGTAATCCCTCACACAAGGACTTAATATCTCCATGGTGAGATAAATTTACACTAATTCTCTTCTGAAGAAATATTTTTGATCATTCTGTCAGCAGTCTATTGCTAACAAGCAAGATAAATCAAATTATTGTGGTCCTGTTATGGAGCAGGCCTGAGGAGTGGTTGGGAAAATTCCATATATTGAGGGCTAGTATTGAAATCTTCAAATTTTTTCTTTTTTTGCCATAAATTAGAGCTACTTTTCTCTTTCACTGAAATCCATTGGAACTCCTTTTGAAATCAAAGGGAAAACATACTTTCCTAACAACAGTTTTCTCTGTAAAGACAGTTAAAACTTTACCACACAACTTATATGTAATGCAATTAAAGTTCAAGTTTTAGTGAGGATCTCCGAGTTTTGTCTTCTTTTACTTTGAGAACCTTTGCACAAAACTGTAGGAATATTGAAGTACTGGACCTAAATGGGTGTACAAAGACAACAGATGCGTAAATATTTTGTCTCTGAAGGGTAAGTTATAGCTACTGTGTATTACCCTTAAGTTCAGACTTTTTTAAAAATTTTTTTTAAATAAGAATTTTATTTTATTGAATCGCCATTTTGAAAATTACAATGCTTTCAGGCTTAAGTCTCAGTTATACAATGCTGAAACAACCATCCCTTCACCAGTGCCCATATCCCACCACCAAAAAAAAAAAAAATCCCACACAGTACACCTCTCATCCCACACCCTGCCCCCACCTTGTAAATGGTAAGTTTCACTTCACCCTCTGTTTACTTTGGCCACATTCAACACTTCAACACAAACCTCATTATTATTATTAGGAGTACCCCACTAGAGTCAGACCTGTTGTGAAGAGAAATGAGGTCGCACGGCCGCGCGGTTTTGGATTTCTGTACTTTAACAATTAAGTTACCACAGGCCCTCTTCCTACCTGCACTGCATTCCTTTTGCCTCTACAACATTACTATTTGCCCTGAAGAAGCTTGTCATTGGCCTGTGTCTATTAGTTCCGTCAATGTTCACAACTGTACCTATAAACATTCAATTAGATTGTGTTGGAATCAGCCCATTCCACTGGGGTACTCTAATATGTCTGAGAGTCCACACAGAGCCTTGAAAAGTCCAAGTCCTGATCAACAATGCTGGCATAGTCTCTGGCATCAACCTTCTGGATCTCCTGAGCCATGATTGTTAATTACCACACACACTTCTGGACCACTAAGGTTTTTCTTCTACGATACCAAAAATTAATCATGGTCATATTGTGACAGAAAATCCCTTAGGGGGGCTGGAGCAATAGCACAGTGGGTAGGGCATTTGCCTTGCACGCGGCCGACCCGGGTTCAATTCCCAGCATCCCATATGGTCCCCTGAGCACCGCCAGGAGTGATTCCTGAGTGCAGAGCCAGGAGTAACCTCTGTGCATTGCCGGGTATGACCCAAAAAGCAAAAAGCAAAATCCCTTAGGATTTTCCAGTACTGCTGGGGTTCAAAATTAATGTACCAGTAAATTTGGAGTCATGGGTTCCATGAGCCTCTGAGTGATGAATTAAAGGTGACTGAAAAGGATGACTCATAATAACTAAGTTGTTAGTTTAATTTTCCATTTTCATTTTTTTAATTTTTGTTTGGACTAGAGTGACAGCACAGTGGATAGGGCATTTGCCTTGCACGTGGCCGACCCGAGTTTGATTCCTCCATCCCTCTAGGAGAGCCCGGCAAGCTACCAAGAGTATCTTGCCCGCACGGCAGAGCCTGGCAAGCTACCCATTGTGTATTCAATATGCCAAAAACAGTAACAACAAGTCTTACAGTGGAGACGTTACTGGTGCCTGCTCGAGCAAATCGATCAACATCGGGACAACAGTGCGCCAGTGCTAATTTTTTGTTTTGGGTCACACCCAGTGGTGCTCAGGGTTTACTCCTTACTGTGCACTCAGAAATGACTCCTGAGGGTCTCAGGAACCATTTGCAGTGCCAGGGATGGAATCTATGTTGGTCATATGCAAGTCAAGTACCCTATCTGCCTGAAGTTTCGATTTTATCTCTGCAATATTGACTCAATTTCCTATTATTCCAGACACCTAGTTATCCAAAAAGATCTCATGTATTTTTCTACCTTTAAATTTTACTGCACATGGAAAGTGTGAAGTGCATATGGCAAGGGCACAGTCTCTTGCCCCCACGCCTGGCTGTCTTCACTGGGGCCCCTCAGAGGGGGGCGGGTTAAGTTTTCCTCCCTGCCCCAAGCAGAGCCCTGGCAGCTGAAGACCTCCAGAACCCAGCCACAGCCATGCTCAAGGCCACTCTCCACATGTGCAGATGAGTCTCACACACAAAGGAACCGGCGGAAGATCCCAGTTGTGTGGGACCCAGGGCTGAGATCTCCAAACCTGCTCAGATCAGGACTGGGCCTCCTCCACCCAGGTCCCCCATTTTCCAGTAGCTTGCAGCCACACCCACAAACTACCTCTGGTGCCATGTAATCCCATCAACCTCTTATAGCCTAGTTCTCCCTCTCAGAGAACCTGGCTAGGTACCGAGAGCATGAGAGCATCCTGCCCGCATGGCAGAGCCTGGCAAGCTCTCCGTGGTGTATTTGATATGCCAAATACAGTAACAATGTTGGGTCTCATTCCCCTTACTCTGAAAGAGTCTCCAATGCGGCAATTCTGGAAATAACAAGTAAAGAGAGGCTGCTAAAATCTCGGGGCTAGGACGAATGGAGACGTTACTGGCACCCACTTGAGCAAATCAATGATCAATGAAATGACAGTGATACAGTGATACAGTGATGAAAATTGCCCTTTTGCCAGGGAAGTTACTATGTTTCACTTCTCTGGCTGGATCTTTGTATAGAATACCGTAGCTCTGCAAAGAAACTGTTTTTGAAAATGAGAACTTCAGGGGCTGGAGCAATAGCACAGCGGGTAGGGCATTTGCTTTGCAAGCGGCCGACCTGGGTTTGATTCCCAGCAGCCCATATGGTCTTCTGAGCACCACCAGGGGTGATTCCTGAGTGCAGAGCCAGGAGTAACCCCTGTGCATCGCCAGGTGTGACCCAAAAAGCAAAAAAAAAGAAAAGAAAAGAAAAGAAAATGAGAACTTCAGCATTTAAAATAGTTCCCAGAGAAATAATATAGCAGGTGAGGTAATTTCCTTGCACACAGCAAACCCAGGTTTGTGATATCTAGCACTCCATATGGTCCTGTGAGCGTGGTCCCACACAAAACAAACAAACAGAAAAAGAATTGCCTAGGAACATTTCTTAATGCAGATTGCAAGAACCACCTACTAAATAAGACATCTCAGCGATGACCCTAAAGAATTTGAATTTTTGTAGTTTATTACAATATGTTTATTTAACCAACTAGTCTATATTTTACTTACTTAACCCACACCTGTGGATCAACAGTTTTCAGTGTTTTGCTATTATAAACAACAATCACAAAGCACACACCTAAAAGGAGGAAAATGCATAAAGTGAGAAGTCTGCATACATAATACTCCCTAGCGATAATATAAAAGGTTTGGTTGATAACATAAAAGGTTTGTTTGCTTTTGCAAGGACTTTAGAAATGATGAATTAAGGAGTCAGAGAAAGTCAAGAGATTCCCACTTCATCTCAACTGAGAAATTCGCCCTAAGATAGTGCTTGCCTAGGGTACCTGGGGAGGTGGTCTGTCAGTTTGGAGTTAAGGGGCCTAAAAATCCAGGAAATCTTTCAAAGACAGGGCTTCCCAGCATATCCATAAATACAGAGGTGCTGCTCAAAAGGGTTCCCTTGAGTCCACAGCACTGAAATTGGCTGTCTTGCTGTTATTTTAAAACTGTTTAAGTATCTACAAATGCAGTAGACCCTGGTTCAAATGTTCTGCCTCAAAAAAAAAAAGTTCTGTCTCCATTTTAATGATAATCTGGATCAGTGTCTCTCAAGCTTTTCCAACCACTGCCCCCTTCTGACTTTGCATCTATCGGATATCCCACCCACCCCCTATTCCCACCACCACCAGCTGGACCCTGGTCTTCTGCACTGGCCATTAACAGATTTTCAATGGTGGCCCCTTGGAACATCCATGGCATCAGTTGACAAATGCAGATCTAAAGTTAAGTAAATCCCTTCAAGCTTGCAGGTCCCCTTAGAATTTTTCCTAATGTACTGAAAACTGTGAACCACAGAAATAAGGGGTTCAGCGCCCTTTCCAAGTCCCACCTTTAGAGAAACTAGGACAACACAGCACCCTGTCCCTGCAGAGAGGGCGGCCCAAGCCTTCCAAAGGGGCTCTTTCCCAGAGTAATGAAAATCAGTTCTTCTCCTTCTATCTTATTACAAAAACTAAAATTTAGGGCTCCCAGAAGACTTTCAGAGACCATTAACCCAGCCTCCCTCACAGCAGAGGGGACAAGGGAAATCCAGAATTAACAAGTGAGTAGATAACTAAGAGTAATCACACAAGCTAGGGGGCAGCTAAAACAAGACTAGAACCTATGCCTCCTAACTTCATGGCTCCTGCGGTCTGTAAATTACATTAAATCAGGGCCCTAGAGAGCATAAAATGACTTGCCAGAGCCATGCCGCCAGACTCCATGCCAGGCTGTTTCATTTGGGACACCAGGGTGTGAGACCCCTCCCCACCCCAAGGGACCCAGCCCGGGCAGGCAAAACCCTCCAGAACTCAACTACTGCCATGCTCAAGGCCGCTCTCTACATGCTCAGGCCAAGTCTTACCTATGAGAGAACCTATTCCTGGACATCTCATACAGCACACCACTCATATTCCAAGAGCAGCACACCACATTTAATGGGATTTAAATTAGAAGGCAACCTATCTTAGAGGGAAATACATTTTTACAGTTATATAAACACAGATGGCTCAAACTTTTACAACTTGTTAGTAATCTCTTATAGAAGATAAGCTTAGTAAGCCCTGGGTGAAATACAACAATCCTCACATACTTTCCTCTAAGGAAACTTTTTTGGAGCATTTTCAGCAGCGTATTCATAAAAAATAATTACTGTCATCCCGTTGCTCATGGATTTGGTCGAGTAGTCACCAATAATGTCTCCATTGTGAGACTTGTTATTACTATTTTTGGCATATTGAATAAGGCCACGGATAGCTTGCCAGGCTCTGCTGTGTGGGCGAGATACTCTTGGTAGCTTGCTGGGCTCTCCAAGAGGGAGGGAGGAATCGAACCTGGTCCACTGCATGCAAGGCAACCGCCCTACCCGCTGTGCTACCGCTCCATCCCTATAATAAAAAATACAAAATAAATTTGTTCAGTTCTACTTTGGGGCAGGGGTTGGGGTAAAGCTCGGAAACATTTTTTTTTGGGGGGGGGCTTTTTGGGTCACACCTGGCGATGAAGAGGGGTTGTTCCTGGTGCTGCACTCAGGAATCCCTCCTGGCGGTGCTGGGGAGACCATATGGGATGCTGGGAATCGAACCTGGGTCGGCCACGTGCAAGGCAAACGCCCTACCCGCTGTGCTAATATTGCTCCAGCCCCAAAGTTCGGAAACATCTTAATTATGGTGATGGGAAGGTGTAATGATGGGATTGGTGTTCGACTATGAAACGGAATCAAATATTGTGAACTACTTTATAAAAAATAAAATAATTTTTTAAAATAAAATAAATCAGGGCCCTGAAGCTCTCATCCCCACCACCCGCCACGCCCACCCCACTTCCGCTCTCCCCAAGACCCCAGCTCCTCTCCACGTCCCCTAGCGTGGCAAACACGCAGACTACGTCGGTGCCCTCGCCCCAGTCCTCCTTCTTGTGGCCTCCCCGATCTACAGAAACACACCAGCGGGAAAGCCGCGCGTCGCCTGCCCCTATAACTAAAGCAGAAAACGCCTGGGCTGGGACTAGCATCCGCGGGGCCCAGCGCCCCCACCCGGCACCCGAGCGTCCCTCCGCGGCGCGCGGCAGTGACGTCACCGGCGCGCCACCGAGCAGCCGCGGGGCCGCGGGGACGCGAAGCCCGGGCCTGATCCGCGCTCTGACGAGGGGGCGCGAGGGAGAGAGAGAGAGAGAGAGAGAGAGAGAGAGAGAGAGAGAGAGAGAGAGAGAGAGAGAGAGGGAGAGACCCCGCTGTGGGGAGATGCCTGCGAAGGAGACCCCGCGGCGCGAGGGCGCCAGCACCCCGAGAATGAAAAGTAAGCGCGGTTTTCCCACGGCCTCAGGCGGGCGCGCTGCTGAGAGCCACAGCGCTGAGGAGTGGGACAGTGACGTGGCCGCTGGAGGCTCGAAAAGGAAAAAAACAAAAAAACAACAAAAGAAACGGTCGTGTGGAGGACTTAGGACGGCCCCGCGCCGGGATCCGCGCTGCTTCCATAAAGGAGACTGAGGCCCAGGGCCCCCGCCCGACTTCCCCGCGGGACGCTCCTCTGTGGGGAGGGGGCCTTGGCCCGACTTGACCTGTGGGGTGGGGGGAGTCTCTGTGGCCCCTTGGCTGCGGCCTGGTTTCCTCTTCTGCACTGATGGAGCCTGCCCAAGCCTCCGCTCTGGAAACCTCTAGAAGGGGAAGGCGTGGGGGGAGGGAGAGTTCATTGGGAGGCACGCGGCCATGACGTCACTAACCCAGGTTTAGGGTGTTGTTTTTGTTTCTTTGGCTTTTTTTTTTTTTTGCTTTTTGCTTTTTGGATCACACCCAACAATGCTCAGGGGTTACTCCTGTCTCTCCGCACTCAGGAATTAACTCCTGGCGGTGCTCGGTGAATCATAAGGGATGCTGGGGATTGAACCGGGGTCGGCTGTGTGCAAGGCAAAACGCCTCCCCCTCCCCCCCTCCCGCTGTGCTATTGCTCCGGGCCCCTGACTCAGGTTTTGGTGGGATCAGAGGTGCCCTCGAAGAGAGCAAGCCCCCAGGGCGGTGTAAGTGAGGAAGTTGTTCTGGAAAACGAAGTTTTAGCTAGGTCTTTGCCTCTCTCTACCTGTCTAATCAGCCTGCTGGCCTTAGCACATTTCCTCATACGTCTAATAGGAATTGTAACTGCTTTAAGGATTGCTCCGTAAAGAGATTAAAATGCAGAGCGTCGAATTAATAAGAAATAAATAAAATGCATAACGTCCGATGAGGTTCGTGGTGCATCTGATAGTAGCCGTTAGTTGTGTGCGGTTACAGAAAGACTTCCAAGTCCAGTTCGAGGCACTGTGACAAGTGATGCAAAATCTAGTCCAGGGTTTTTAGGCCCTGCAGGTTACGCTCTTCAGACAGGTGATAATGTCCGTCCTCCTTTGAGGGAGAACTAGATTCATATGTAAAATTTGGAATCTTCTTTCCGACTTTGGATGCTCTTCCTGTTTGTACTCAGCAAGAAAGAGCTAGCTAGTGGGGGTGGAATTTCTAGAGTGTAGTTTGAATCCAGTGTCAGGTTTTTCCTCCCTTAAACCAAACCTTTGTCTCACTCTTAATCCATTTACATCCCACTTCTGTCCCTAGAGCCATGATTTTCTTTCTTTTTTATTTTCTTTAACTTACTAAGCAATACTTTTAACATCAGACCTGCTCCTGGAGCTCCCTTTGTTGAAAATAGATCTAGTGTTACCCTTCATCAGCTTTAATTATTATTCAACTCAGTTTTGTTTTGTTGTTGTTGTTGTTGTTGTTAGGAAGTGGTGGTCACAGATTTGGTGGTCACAATCAACAGTGCTTAGGCACTACTCCCAGCTTGGTGTTGGGGGGTTGCTCCTAGTGGTAAATGAGACATCATGCAGTGTTAATTACTGAACCCAAGCCTTCTGCATGTAAAGCATGAACTCCAATCCATTGACCCATCTCTCTGGCCCACCTCTAGTAGTTTAAACCTGTACAATTCCAAGTGTGGTTTCCTGACTGTAATGAGAACTTTTTAGTAATGTAGAATCTGGGAGTGGAACCCAAGAATCTACTTTTTTTTTTATAAGAACACAAAGATTCTTACACATTTTACACTTTTAAAAGGTTAAGAAGTACTCTTTTAAAGCATAACCTTGCACCTTCTAAGATGGATATGACCAGAGGGCCTGATAAGAGACATCCAAGAAAGCTTTTAGGCTGTGCCCTTTGTACAACCCCATCTTCTCCTATCACAGAATAAACATTTTCATATTTAGATGTTTTGGGTTTTATAGCCATGCCAAACAGAAATTGATGGTTTCATGTTTATTTTTCATTTTCTAGATATGATCTACCATGCGTTTTCTCATCAAGAGGCAAAAGAGTTGGATGTTAAGGTATAGTGCTTGGCAAGAGGTCTGGGATCTATAGAAATAATGACAGAGTTGGAGGTGGGGTACATAGAGATGCCTTCATGAGACCTCAGGTTCACATCTCATGCCAAGGACATCCTGGTGGCTCTGTTGTTTGGGTTCTTTGGTGACAAAGGGCCCCAGAAAGTGATTCGGTGGCTTAGGAAGCATCCACGGTAAATGTGAGGCCATGACCTCAGTCTTTGGTTCCTCCAAATTTGCTGATAAGGGGGGAAAAGAAGGGTGGGCGATAGAGAAGGATCGGTGCTTTATAAACCTTTAATGCTATTTTAGATTCCTTTACCATATCTTCCTCCTTAATCTTTCTAGCAGCTGTTTTAGTCTCAATCAAGGCTTATTGTTCTGGTGGTCTGTTTCCATATACTGGCCTCTTTTCCCCTTGTGATAAATTCACGTTTGTTTAGTTGGAGCTTATAACATTTCCCAGTATATAGGGGAAATGCTTACTATCCTTACCTGAATTTTGACTTTGCCACTGTGGATTATATCTGGATTTTACAAATATAAGCTCTGTTAACAAAGCAAAAGCTATACTGGTGACTCCTAAGGAGGGAGTTAGGCAAAATCAAGATTTTTGAAAGGCTGATGTTTGACTTCTTCATGAATGAAGGGCCGTCTAGGTATTGAAAAGAAAATGTTGATATGGAGCAAACCTGAATCCAACAGCCATTCTTATATAAATTACTATGAAAAGTATGTGTGTCACATCTTCATATACTTACCGTGTCTTTCCCTCACAACGGGAGAGTTTGAATATTATTGGCATTTTAGCCTCTAGTTGTTTTGGGAAACAGAGATCCAACAAATGGTCCAATCAAAAAGCATAATCATGGTGTACAGTTCTTCCCAGGACTGTGGCAGACATGAGGCAGGGGCACCTGAGGAATGGCAGTGGACGGTTCCAACTATTGTTATAGTTCCAATCACTGCTATGAGAAGCAGTGATTACTGGAGTTCTTTGAGAGAGTCAAAAATTGCAGCAGTTTCTTTTTCCAGAAGTCCTCTTAGAGCCTGTCCTCAATCACTCTAAATGGGAGAGAGGGAGACCACAGGATAGAGGTGCTCTTGACAGTTTGTTTCCCAAAAATGATGTCGGATCCCACTAGGCGAGCAGCCACACCACATCCTCAAGACTGACATCTAAATAGAAAGGATTCAGTGGTAGGTGCAGGATCAGAACTCCTGCCTGCCCCTCTCTGGGAGCACTTGCTTCATTCTGGAGTACTTAAGTTATACTGTTTTCTCTTGTGTTACCATTGTTTCCTTCAAGGATCTACTCTGAGCTTGCCGGTGTCATACACTTCTGAAACTTGCCCCTGTCAAAGATAGCACTGTAGCACTGTCCTGTTGTTCAACGATTTGCTCGAGCGGGCACCAGTAAAGTCTCCATTGTGAGACTTGTTACTGTTTTTGGCATATTGAATACGCCATGGGTAGTTTGCCAGGCTTTGCCGTGTGGGTGAGATAATCTCGGTAACTTGCTGGGCTCTCTGAGAAGGACAGAGGAATCGAACCCGGGTCAGCCACGTGCAAAACAAAACGCCCTACCCATTGTGCTGTAAGAGAAGTTTTTTTTTTTTCTTCCAAATATACATTTTTCCCCCCATCACAAATTAGCATTTGTATGTGACTTCACATCTGGGCAGGTATAGGTTGCCAGATCCTGCAGAGTAGAGTGTATAGTGGGTGATGTTGCAGCTGTGTGTGGGAAGATGTGGGGGTCCCAGCCTGCTCCAGCCAGAGCAGTAAGGCCACGCATCCCTGTCTCCACATAGCACTCGGGAACCAAGCGGGCAGAAGCCTTTGTGAGGGCCTTCCTGAAGCGCAGCATGCCTCACATGAGCCAGCAAGCCTGTGAAGATCATTTGCAACGAAAGGCTGTGGTTCTGGAATACTTCACTCGCCGGAAAAAAAAAGAGAAGAGAAAGAAATCCAAAGGTCTTTCTGCCAGGCAGAGACGGGAAATGCGGCTCTTTGACATTAAACCAGAACAGCAGAGGTAAGTCAGATCTTTGTGGACCTTTTATACCGCCCTGCTGACCACCCGCACCTCCCCCACCCCAGCCTCCCCACCCTATCCCTTGCTGAATCTTTCAAAGAAGGTTGTGGGTCAGGATTTGGGAAATGACATGACTTTATAGGCAGTCCCTGCTCATTTTAAGTTAGGGACCCTTCCCACTTCTGCCACAAGAGGGCAGTCTTCATTTACCAATTAGAACTATTAGAATTTGGCTTTTAGTTGCAAAGCATATTGAGACTTACGGCTTGGCTTCTGTCCTAGACTTAACTAATAACACCGGTGCCATAAATGAGTCTGTTGTCTGTGGCAACGGCTGTTTTGTCTTTCAGCTTTCCTAGAAAAAAAGGAACTGGTATTTCTTAATATATATATAGATATCACTTTGTAGCTTTTAATAACTTCATACAGAATCTCCCTCTGGGGGTTACTTTATAAAAAAAAAAAACATGCGCCCACATGTTTCAGAAGTTGCGGAAAGGGACACATCACTTGCCGTGGGAGGACATGTTTGCGCCGGCTGACTCTCCGTTCTGTTTTGTTCACTGTTCTACATTTACATGTGACTGTGACTTTTGCTTCTAGATCTGACAGATAGCTTCTCATATCCTATAGACAAATAAAGTCTG
Organism: Sorex araneus; assembly: GCF_027595985.1. Classification (NCBI taxonomy): domain Eukaryota; kingdom Metazoa; phylum Chordata; class Mammalia; order Eulipotyphla; family Soricidae; genus Sorex; species Sorex araneus. The sequence goes on from NC_073309.1 coordinate 35,054,663, forward strand.
TCATTATTTTCATCACCCTCTTGCAATCATCTGGGCTTTAGGTAGAGGGTGGGGCTTCTACCTATCTCCAGCCCATTTGGGTTTGATCTTGAAGTTTTCATTTCTCTACAAAGAACTTCATGTGAGTAGATTCTCCACAAGGCACCAAGACAAGTGGTGATGGCTCCAAGGAAAGTCTTTGGGGCTCCCTAACCAGCACCTCCAAGGTACTCATTACAGAAAAAACTCACAGACAAAACCTTACATGGAGGGGCTGGAGCGAAAGCACAGCAGGTAGGATGGTTGCCTTGCATGCGGCCGACCCGGATTCCGGGTTTGATTCCCAGCGTCCCATATGGTCTCCTGAGCACCACCAGGAGTCACCCCTGTGCACTGCCAGGTGTGACCCCAAAGGCAAAAAAAAAAAAAAAAAAACCGTACTTGGAATTTTCATGACAGACAGCCACTCCTGTTTACCAAAGACCTATCTTTGGTAAGGTCTTCCTAGAACAGAGAATTTCCAAATAGCATAACTAAAGTTGATTTCTCCTTATGAAAAGAAGCCCAGATGTACACCATCCTGGGCTGGTTGGGCAGGCTACTCTGTAGCTGTCGGTATCCCAGGCAGTGTGCCATCACTGCCCGACCATCCTTAGACATTACTTCACGATGTAAGATAGGTTTGAGCTCTCGCTGTTATGACTGCAGCTAGCCAGCAGGGAGGATGAAAGGGCTAAGGAAGAGACAACTTTCTCTTCTGTTAGCAGGAACTGAGCCTAAGGAGATTACTGTTGATGAGAAGACTGGGGTTCCGGAGATGAAGGAGCTTGCTTTTTGGTTGTGGCAACAGAGCTAGGATTTGCACCCGGTCTGCAGTGGATCCCTGCTCCTTGGCATAAGGCTGTATGTTCTTTGGATATTGTAATCCCAAACTCAAATTGCCTAACTTCACCGTTCTCTTGCTACAGGTATAGTCTTTTCCTCCCTTTACATGAACTCTGGAAACAGTACATTCGGGATCTGTGCAATGGGCTCAAACCAGACACGTAAGTTGCATTTCTGAAGCCTCTTTGAGGCAGAACTCAAGTTAAATCATCAATGTCATGGCAGCTGTAGGACCCAGCAATCCATGTTGCTGGCTACAGGAATTTATATGCCTGTTTCTTCTTTCAGAGCTCTTTATTTTAGCATACCTTACGGGCTTCTGTTTACCTCGTAGGCAGCCTCAGATGATTCAGGCCAAACTGTTAAAGGGAGATCTTCATGGCGCTATCATTTCAGGTAATTTCCTCAGGAGGGTCATCCTGATGCCCATGGTGATATATAGTATTCCCTCTGTTCCTTTCATGCAAATGTTTGAAAGGACATTTGTGGTGTCCTTTCAAACATTTGTATGTTCTGCCTATTTGGGTACTTGGATATTTAATGTCTCTGTGTACCTTCTCCACACCACACCGTACTGAGTTTCTTAATAGAACCCATGGCACTTCCTCTCAGCCTACAATCTTAAACAGAAAGTCACTCTCACCCAGTTACATGATTTTAAGTGTAAGGTAGGAACTAAACTCCCAAATAGTTTTATCTCTAGCACACACCTCTCTGAGGAAAGGTCATTCATCAATTTATTGCTCTTTTATCCTAACTGCACCCTGGAAATATCCACCTAGCTGTCTGTTGAACCTACAATCATCACAAACTTTTCTAAAACAGGACTCTTAGCCTTTCTCAAATCAGCCTTGTCCTAATCTTCCTTGTCTCATTCATGTAAATTGTCACTATTTACCCTGATTGTTCAGTCCAAAGCACAGGAGGTATCCATATTTCTTCATTCCTAAATCTCCAACACTGATCCTTCAGCCCATTCAAGCACCCGAATGTAAGCCACAGCCATCTCCCCTGTGTTACGGCACTTGTTACCTCCCCGCATCAGAACCTAAGCAACTCAAGAGCAAGACCCAGGGCTCTCATTAAATAGTGTCCTTAGCACCTACCCAGTGACTGTTTTAATGACTTGGGGAGCCAGATTGGGGGAAGATGAGTGGCAAGTTGTCATTTTGGCTAGAATTCAAGAGGTTGTAGAAAGGCCCTGCTGGATGAAGTGTTCATTCAGATTCTACAGGTGAACCATGCATGATGTTGTCTGATGCCAGATTGGAACTTAGTGTTGGACACAAATGTGACCTCTTGACACCAAAATCCCCTGTGGGTGCGGGCGCTTCAGTAGACACCTTGTCAGAGTTGGCACAGAGGCTGCAGAACCATAGGCAAGGGATGAAGAAGCCTGGATTCTTGCCCAGTGTGGTCCTCATTAATGAAGGGCCTCTACCTAGTTCTGTTCTTTGAGTATTCTTCTTCATCTGCTGGCTTAAGTGTGGGACCAGAACCCCTGTGCCCCACAGGCCCCAGCACCACAAAAGACTGAACCTTGAACTCCCTTTATCTTTTTCAGTCGCAAAATCCAAATGCCCTTCCTATGTGGGTGTTACAGGAATCCTTCTACAGGAAACAAAGCATGTTTTCAAAATCATCACCAAAGAAGACCAACTGAAAGGTACGTAACTGTCCCTGACTTTGGGCTGTGTGCTTCTTGGCTTTTTCATGGTTCTGAGGGGCTCAGTTTGTCCTGCTGAAGACTATACGCCAGTAGGCACCATCCCAATTCCTCTTCCCAACCATGTTGGAGAGCTTCTGGGCTGTGCCTACAGCCACTGGGGTCTGTTTCCAGGATTGGGGACTTCCACTTACCAAACACAACTTGGCAGTGGTGTGTGGAGCAACAGGAGACTAAGGTAGTAACTATTCCTGCAATTCTAAGAACTGCCCTTGGTGGTGACAGTCTGGTTAAGGGAAATGAGTGCTAGCTCCCGGATTCCCACAGCCATCTATATATAGATGGTGTATATGTATGGGCCACATTCAGTAGTACTTCATGTCCATCCTGGGAGGTGCTGAGGATCACCAGGCCCACGCCCAGTGGTGGTACTTAGGAGGCAAGCCATGTTGGGGATCAGACACAGGGCCTTGCGCATGACAGTCACAGGAGCCATCTCCACGGTCCTACAAAGCCATCTTGCCAAAAATTCATAGATCTCAAAACCACAGTTAGGGGTTTTGTTTCTTAAACTTACAAATTTGGTTCTTGCTACTTTCTTCCATTCCCCCCTCCATCTTGCCCAGTTCTTTCTTCTGCTTCATTTGATGCCTCAGAATGTGGTGAACAAATTCCCTACTGAGCATTAAACCATGGGCTTGGTTCAAAGTTATGTGGAGAAACTTGTTTCTCAGTTTGTTCATAGTTTGCTCTCATCCTGCAAATAGTTGTTATATTTTAAATGTGAATAAATTGGCTTTGACAGAACAATTCTCATAACTCCTGGTCTGTTACTGTCCCCCATTTCCTATCAGCTTTTTCAGTACAATTATTTTAGATATAATCTGCATAAAAGTGATCTTAGTGCCAGGATTTTCTTTCTCCTTTTTTTTTTTTTTTCCAGTTATCCCCAAGCAGAACTGTGTGTTCACTGTGGAAATAGATGGCTTCCTTTCCTATATTTATGGGAGCAAATTCCAGCTTCGGTCAAGTGAACGGTCTGCAAAGAAGTTCAAAGCAAAGGGAACGATAGACCTGTGAGCTTTCGCTGCCCAGGACATGTGTTTGTGACCTCCCAGAACTGGAAACTCCCTTATTACTGAACTTCCAGAGAAGAACTAGGGAACCCAGTTCGGGATACAGAACCTCTGGCCAGTTGTAGTCAGAGTTCAGGACGTTTTACCATCTGGAAGAAACCAAGTGAAGAGCAAAGAAGCCAGCAGGGAAAGGAGGTGTGCATCCAGCTGACCTGCATGCGTGCTCCTACATGGGAGGAAAATGCCAGCATTAGCAAACTGGCTCACTGAAATAGTGAGATGAGGTTTTAGTGCCAGCAGGTTTTTTTTTTCTCTTTGATACTTTTCTCTGTTTTCTGAATGTTCTATGATGAGTCAGTTGTTTATAACATAAAATAAATGGTTAGGCTTAAACAGCTCCACAAAAAGGTTTCCACCATACAGCAGCTGGGTGGTGGGGAAGAAGAGCCCCAACTGTGCTTCTGCTCTCTGCGGGCACCTGGCAGTGACGTTACAGCGGGTACCTGGGCCACAGCGCATCTGACTCATGACTTAATCGGTTGAACTTTATTTATTTATGTATTTATTTATTCATTTTTTTTCTTTTTGGGTCACACCTGGCGATGCTCAGGCATTACTCCTGATTTTGCACTCAGAAATTACTCCTGGTGGTGCTCAGGGGACCATATGGGATGCTGGGATTAGAACCCGGGTCAGTTACGTGCAAGGCAAATGCCCTACCCGCTATGCTATCGCTGCAGCCCCTAATCAGTTGAACTTTAACTCAATGAACTCTGTAACCCAGCTAAGGGTGGCCTCCTGTTTCAAGAAGGCTGAAGAAGGGTGAAAGGTAATGTAGCCGCGGCATGTAGGGCTCATTTGTCCAAGACCTGGAACTGGAATGACCCATGCAGGGAGCTGGCCTCTCATTACTCTTGCTCCTGAGGAAGACTGGTATTCTTCCAAGGTCTTGCCTACTAAGAAAGCGAAGTCTCTAACAGTAAACTTAGCTGACCCCTTGGATCTATTTTTGCTGCTGAGAAGCTTCTCTTTTTGATCTGCCCCTGACCAGCCTCCAGCATCTGGTATGCGGAAAGCCCTATGAATCGGGATGACCCATTTCTCCTTTCCTTGGAGCAGGTAGTCGCCAAGTAACAGAGTATTCCTGGTAACACACTGGCAGCACAGTGCCAGAGGCCTTATGTTCTCAGTATTCCCTGTTCAGTTTCCTCCCTAAAAGAAAATTCCAGTGGGGCGAAGGGGAGGACTCACACCGATTCTACAACTGGAGAGCAGATACCTAGCTCTGCCACTGTACCTCCCAAAGATTCAGCATCATCAAATTTGCCTGTGGGGTCTGTTGCTCTCCAGAATCAGAATATCCTTCAGTTTGGCTGCTTCCCTCAGTCTGTCTCTCCCTGCCTATAGTGCCAAACTCAGTCCTAGCACTGTTTTAGACCTCCTGGCCCCTAACTCAGCCATAGGGTATGACCATCCTTATTTTGCCATGAGGAGACTGAAACTCCCTGTCCTCACTTGTCCCGGACTTCAGCCTAAGAGGGATGGAGCTAGTTTTTGAACCTGAGTCTGACTCCAGCACTCTGCTTTTTACTACAGAGCTGAAAAGACACTGTTCTGAAGTGCACAATGTGTCCCTTTATTACCCGAGGTCCCTCTTGTTTTCAGCATGAAATAGCTGCTGTTCTTCCAACCATCTGCAAGTACCACATTGGTAACCACACAGATGCTATAATTCCAACCATGCTATCCTTGCCCACCCTTATACGAAGCAGAAGACCAACTATGTGTAAATGTACAGTTGCTTTCCAGCAAAGTTGTTGGTATCACTTGCCATATGAAATCTGTTTTTTATTTGGCACAGACTCAATTTTTTTGTGTGTGAATAGTTGCTTAATTTATAGAGTCCTATCCCAGAAAACTTAGTATGAATCCTTACGTGCCAGGGAGCTGCTGCAATGCCTGTTTCTAGAATGCCCTGTTAGCCCCACAGCCCATACAAGGGCCTATGGGTCCTATGACCCAAGTAGCATACCGTATTCCAGCCAGGGGAAACATGAAAGGGCAGTTAGGAGGGGTGACAGAAAAAGGCAGAAAACCCATGAAATTGGGCAAGACTGGTCATGTCCCCAATTATAATCCTGGTTTGTCACTAGGCAACATGATACTTTAGAATCTAATCCTTTCTGCCCCTGCTGCCCAGGAATCAGGACCTCAGAAGAGCTAGCACCATGGATATGAAGGTCCATGTGAGATGCAGATAAATCTACTTCATGTTTTTTCAACAGGATACCAGTTCTAGGGGCTCAGGGCCCACCTTTTCCCCTATTAAACCATAATCACCTTAAAGACATCTCCAAATACCTTGGAGGTTAGGAAACCCTAAAATGACAGGTACTTGAGGGAGACACAATTCAGCCCTTCCTAGTCATGGAGCTATCCCAATTAGGATAGACCATTTGTGTCCTCCAGAAGAGTGCTCATACCGAGCATGTCCCTAGTGAGACATTGGCTCTCTCACTTCTGCCTGTATTTACCAGCTTAAGCAACCCAGCTGCTGGATCCCTGAATTGTCCTTAATACTGGAGTTTATGATAGAAGTGTAAGCTTAATTATTTCCTCCTTGTGAGGAACCCCAAGGTCACCAGAGTCCCTTTCATTGCTGTATATAGCTAAGCTCACCCTCCTGTTGGGGAGAGGCATGATCTGCCTGAAGGAGGAAATAGGTACCCAAGTGACACAGGAGATTCCCTAGAGAAGTATCTTCAATCCAGGTGGCTATGGAGTGAACCTGGTCATACTGAGACTTAGGCAGGGGCCTGGTGAGTCATCACAGAGGACAAAAAAATCACTACCACTACTCAGTACCAACAGCTGGTGAGGTTAGGGAGTAGGGGCTGTGCTTGTCAGTTCCAAACCCAGATGAGAAGAGAACGGGAGCTGCTAGAAAAGCTCTGCTCTGTTGGGCAAGCTGTAGGTGTCTGCTGACCTTCCACTGTGGATATCTGTAGGGAGTTGAGCATCCTGTTCTGCCAGTGGAACTGTGAAAATTGGTCAGGGTTACTGAAGTTGGAGCAGGAACTTCCTACAGCGGGATGCATCGTGAGAGCAGCTATATTCTATGCTGTAATCCCACTCCAGGGCCTCAGCCTGAGAGTGTTGTGTTTCTCTAAGATCCCAGCTGGTTCCACCAATGGCTTATGTTTGAAGACAGGATTCCTCATGGTGTCTAAAGTCTCTTCAACCTTGACATCTGAACTGGTTTAAAATGGGGGTCTTGATATGATGTTTTCTGGATCCTGGAAAAAGATAGATGACTTCTGTCTCAGGTTCTGAAGAGGAAACACAAGCATTCACCCCCACCCCAAAGCCATAAATTATGATAAAAAGCTTTCTGAACGATGGCTTTAGTTTTAATTTAGTTTACATTTTTAGCCATAATGCCTAATTAAGACATCTGTTAAATGTCTATAATATTAACTTAATAGAGGGGGAGCTAATAGAACAATATTGGAATTGTCCATTTAATTAACCTCATGGGCCTTTAATGGATGTCTTAAATAGATATCATTAACAAGAGTGCTAGATAAATTAAAATTGGAGTCTAACATTCTTGGTAATTTCTCCTGAGCTGTGAAGGACAAGCATTGCTAAGTACACAGACAGGCAAGCTACACAGAGAAGTATCAGAGCTAGTGTCCTTTGAAGACATCCTGGCTATAGAGGATCTCTGTGTCCTGGTTAACTTTACCCAAAGGTCATGGGCATCTCAGGTACATAGAACCGCTTCTTCATACCACTTTCACCCAAATATATACACATTTTTTATTTATATAAAATACTGTTACTCCACAATGAAGATGTTAATGGTGCCTGCTCAAGCAAATTGATGAACAACGGAATTACAGTGCTACAGTGCTATATAAAATAAATAAAAGAGCTGGCAAGCTACCCATGGTGTACTCGATATGCCAAAAACAGTAACAATGACGTCCTCATTCCTCTGACCCTGAAAGAGCCCTCAATACGCCATCGGGCTACACTAGCACATGACAGGGACGAATAGAGACGTTACTGGCACCCGCTCAAGCAGATCGATGGATGAACAAGGGGATGACATTGATATATATATACATATATACATATGTATATATATATATCATTTGCCTGGTTCTTTGGACTTAACCTGAATGAGATAAGATAGCAAGAAAGAAGAAAAATTGGACTGCCTTCTTCCCCCAGATGGACACATGAATGGGGGAGATGAAACACTAGTTAGGGCAGGATTAGATGGGTGGGTGAAAGGGGATGAGATGGGATGAAATTAAAACATTAGATCACTTAAGGCCACCACTCCACAGAACAGTTATCGTTCAAGTGCCAGTACCTTAGTACCTTAATTGGCCCCTCATGAGCAGTTGGCATTCATACCTGTTCCCTCCCTCCTAACATTTATGTGAAGCTGGAGCAGTAGTGCAGTAGGCAGGGCACGTGCCTTCCATGCAGTCAACCTGAGTTCTATTCCTGACACCATGTGTGATCCCCTCAGCCCTCCGGGAATGATCCCTGGGTACAGAGTCAGGAGTAAGCACTGAGCACAGCCAGAGTGGCCCAAAACAAACCAAGAAAAAAAGTATCCCCACACCACACTTGACACTCGCCTCCTATGCCCTGTTCTTGCCTTCTCACCTCCTAGCATAAACTCTCTTCCAAACTGAATGTTCGCCTGCTCTGAATTTGTTTTTTCACTATCACTAAGTATTAAATACACTTGGGACTCTCCAAATCATATTGGCAGCCTAACTTGCCTCTAACACCAGATCCAAATCATCATTGTCTGCCCATCTCAGAGAATAATGTTTTAATCAGCGTTCCAGTGACCTGGAAGCACTGACTCCTAATAGTAAATGTTCAGTGAATATTTGGGAAAGGAATGAAAGCACGTGCTTGTTGACCTCTGCACTTGGATAGCAAATGGCAGCCGAAGCTGATAAAGCTGCGTGCAAGACAGTTGACTTCTCTACAATCTCCATGTGCACAGGCCTCTGGGCTCTCCAGTTACATAAGCTAGAAACCCAGATGCCAACCTTTCTTGTGTTCATGCCCCCGTTCGTTCAAGTTTTCACTGTCTGCGGCCATATCACCCTGAACATATCTGATCTTGTCAAGTTTTCACTAAGTCCTGTTTTCCAGTCCTCACCATCTGCCTACTCCAACTCATCCACCTGCCGGTATTTCAGCCATAGCTATAACCCCTCACTTTGCAGGATCCCCAGAATGACAAAACCTGCAAATGACTTCCAGTTAAAGCAGGGTCCTGACGAGGTTTGTCAACAGCCTTTAACAATTGAGCTAGCCTGTGTCTCTGATACCCTATACTCACCTCCCGGTGTACTGCCTCCCTGACACCTTCCCCCGCACCTCTGCTTTTCTCTACTGCATTCAGTGCTCTGCACTCCTGCTTAAGATTATGGTCTTCTTGGGGCTGGAGTGATAGCACAGTGGGTAGGGCGTTTGCCTGGCACACATCCGACCCGGATTCGATCCCCAGCATCCCTTATGGTCCCCCAAGCACCGCCAGGAGTAATTCCTGAGTACAGAGCCAGGAGTATCCCCTGTGTATCTTCGGGTATGACCCAAAAAGAAAAGAAAAAAAGATTATGGTGTCCTGGACATCAACCACAAGCCAGCCTTGTCCTCTGCACTTAGCTCAAAACGGTTTGCTTGAGGCTGGAGCGATAGTACAGCAGGTAGCGTACTTGCACGTGGCTGACCCGGGTTCGATTCCCAGCATCCCTTATGGTCCCCGGAGCACCGCCAGGAATAATTCCTTAGTGCAAAACCAGGAGTAACCCCTGTGCATTGCCAGGTGTAACCCAAAAAGAAAAAAAAAAACTGGTTTGCTTTCAGAGGGCCCGCCCCATCCTTGCTCAGCAACCAGCCCCCTGTGCCCAGCTCTCTGTCCACATTCCTATCTTCCATTTTCTGTGGCACTTTACGGAAATACCTGCTTGTGTGTTGCCATTTTCCCACTGAAATGTAAGCTCCATAAACGTTGCTTTTCTTCCTTTTTGTTCAGCATTCTGAGCACTAACTTCAATGCAGTCTAGAACACTGCCCTGCATAGTTTTAAGTTCCATTAGGTATATGTTGTCTGATATTCTTAACGACGAATCAAGAATATAGCACTAATGATGGAAAATAATGCTGCAGCTGGTGGCCACCATCCTACCCAGACAGACCACCCTCCATGACTCATCCATAGCAGAGCCTCACTGTGTCCTGACACCTGCACACCAGCCCACACTTCCACACTGCCAGGCAACCCAAGTGACAGGAGTCCCCAGGTGCCACTGACCCTGTGCCATTGGACCGCGCCTTTCCAGGGTACTAAGCCAGATGAGCTTATAGCTCATGGAACAGTATGGGCCAGGGTTGCATCTATTGGCCTGCAGGGTGAAGGTGGGGCAGATACAGTTTCTGCTGACTGAGGGCCTGGAGAGGTAGAGCTAAAGGAACCTGTCATTCGGAGCTGAAAGGTGGTGGCATCCGAACTTATTCTCCCTCTCTCCAGGCAAAGCCAGAGGACATGAGAAGGAAGTATGGCATAGAAGGTGGATTCATCTCCTCCTCACAAATTAAACTGCCTCCTCCAAAAGAGAAGGCAAGAGTGACCCCTGCTCAATGGTGTGACAGAGGGAACAACCTGAACTGCCCTCTTGTTTTCCCAGAAAGTAGGTGGCAGCTGCTGTTTGTCATCACAGCCTGAAATTGCTGTCTCCTGACCCACCACTCACACTGGCAGCCTAGAGGTTGTTCTCATGCGTCTTCCCACCCTAGGCAATTGAGACTAATTCCACACTCCCCAGCGTGACGCCGCCCGAACACCACAGCTGGTTGCCACAGGCACGCATGCACAGCCCTGAGGTGCTCAGCTGGGCGAGTGGGACCAGCTGAAGGCTGTCTCTACAGATAGTTCCCACAGAAAGCTTGGGCACATACCACATAGTTGGAGCCTCTGCCTCCAGAACATGGGGTCAGCACACGGGGTGTATTTGCTGACTGCTCTTAGGACTTTCCATTTATATTTTTGTTCTCTCTGTGTCGATTAGGCTTCAATTAAAAGTGTGTGAAAAGATGGGGGACTAAGTAACAGTACAGGAGGTGGGGTGCTTGTTTGGATCCCTGGCACTCATATGGTTTCCTGAGTCCACCGGGAGTGATCCCTAAGTACAGAGCCAGGAGTAAGCCTTGAGCACTGCCAGGTGTGACCCAAAATAATAATAAAAATTAAAATGTGTGAAAACAACCATTAAGTCTCTTGTGTTGGTTTTTTAGTATCTGAAAGTTAAACATCAACCCTGCAATCTTGTTTCTAAAAAGACTGCTTAAGAATCAAGGATTTAAAACACAACCAAAATCATAACACAAGTATGTGGGGGGCAGAGAGTAGGTAAGATACAGAGGGACCCGTATGACAATAATAGTTGGAAACGATCATTCTGGACAAGAATTGAGTATTAAAAGTAGGTAAAGGGATATATATATATACAAAAGATTTCATTATCTTTATTGCAAACCACAATGAAATACTGCCATAGGGAAAGAAAAGTGTCTGCCATAGAGGCAGGAGGTGGGGTGTGATGCGAAGGAAACTTCCGGAAACTGTACACTGGTGGGGGAATGGATGGTGGGACACTGTGACTGAAGCCTAATCATGAACAGCTTTGTAAGGGTCTATCTCACAGTGATGCAATTAAAAAATATCATTAAAAAATATCCCTTAAAGTCCTGCAAAATGCAGTATGCCATTAAAGGTCACAGTAGGAGACTCCCCGTCTCAAAATCTGTAGAGCTCCAGAGACCAAGACGTCAGCAGCATTGTCACTAGGGTGCGGCTGCTACAGACTCTGGCCCACCCTTGTGAGGCTCCAAAACTAGATGATGATGCAGACAACATTGGGAGTGGAGGCCATGGGGGAGTAGGGAAGAACAGGGGAAAGAGAATTGGCCCATGTGGGGCCCCGAGCAGGTCTGACAGGGGGCAGCCTTCCCTCGGGATGACCAGGGAGGCAAGAGAGCTTCTGCAGAGGAACTGGAGCTGGGAAGTGGGACCTGGAGGAGAGAGTAAGGACATCTGGCTGCAGGTGAGGCATCAGGCACTGGGCAGGGCCACAGAAGCTTAGGCTGGAGGAGAAAGGAAGAAGGAGCCAGAAGAGACAGAATCTTGGTGAGAGACCAGTAAGGAGGCCGTGACCTGGGAAGGCTTTTGTGACCTGGCCCACAAGAGTATTGGCATCAGATTTTTCAAATTCACCGAAGCGAGTTTTCACAAGCCTCTCCGTACCATCTTCACCCCCAATCCTTCACCTGAGCAACCAGTTAGAGCCAAGTGGCCTGTGAGGTCAGAGTCAGACTGGGTGAGATGTCCTACATAGAAGCTAGGACACAGGATGTTGGAGGAGAGAGGCTGAGGTTTGTCCCAGAAAAGAGGAGGGGACAGGTCAGCTGGTAAGCATGGAGGAGGAAGTGGGGTCCTTGCACCGCAGGAAATGAGGAAGAAATTGGCCTAGCTTTCCCAGGGACGGGAGCAACTGTGGGATGTCTTTAGCTGGCTTGACTCATTTAGACAAGAACCAGCTCACGGTGCCTCAGAATCCTCATGTATGAAACAAATGTATGAAAAAAAGCACACTTGGGGCTGGAGCAATAGCACAGCAGGTAAGGCATTTGCCTGGCATGCAGCCAACCCAGGTTCGATTCCCAGCATCCCATATGGTCCACCGAGCACCACCAGGAGTAATTCTTGAGTGCAAAGCCAGAAATAACCCCTGTGCATCACTGGGTTTGACCCATAAAGCAAAAAAGAAAAGAAAAAAGGAAGCACACTCACAGCTGCCGCCATGTCAACTCACTGGCCCAGACCAAGGATCCTGAAGTCCCCGGACAGTGCAACACCTCCACATTCCTCAATTCTGAAATTCCAGTAGGAGCACACCAAATTAGATGGGAAAGTAACATCTAAGCCAGCTAAACTCAACAAAAAAAAACAATAACAGAGAAGGCTCAACAAGCAACAAATGGCTCAGTAGATCCTTAGAGAGGTAGAGCAATAGCACAGCAGGTAGGGCATTTGCCTTGCACACGGCCGACCCAGGTTCGATTCCTCCATCCCTCTCGGAGAGCCCGGCAAGCTACTGAGAGTATCCTGCCCACAAGGCAGAGCCTGGCAAGCTACCCGTGGTGTATTCAATGTGCCAAAAAAACAGTAACGACAAGTCTCACAATGCAGACGTTACTGGTGCCCGCTCAAGCAAATCGATGAGCAACTGGATGACAGTAATACAGTGATACAAAATCCTTAGACAAGGACTTAACTCCCTTGTGAAATAGTGCTGCGTCCTGATGGAGAAAGGGAACAAGAACTGAAGGCGGGGTAGGGAGGACTGTATGGCAACATACAGGACTTTATTCCAAAGCTCATTTTCTTTATAGTATGTAATGAACACTCCATGGCAAAGCCGAGGGTTACAACTACAAGCGAACTACGTTATCTGTTATTCAATTTTGCAGCTGCATATGCAGCAGTTCCTTGAACTTTCTCAGGAATGAGAATGTGGCTCCTGGCCCAGCCAAGGCGGATCAGGTGCAGCCTTCCCTTCGGCCCCCCTTAATAGGGTCAGCCGCCAGGGCATGGCGCTCCCACATGCCCAGTTTTTCCCCTGCTCGTTCCCTTCTCAGGGAAAACAAGCAGGGGCTACCAAGGCCAGTCCCCAACAAAACAGAACAATTTTCAAGTTTAAAAAATATTCTTAAACATTGATTTTTATATAGAAGCTTTGTTATCTAAACAATTTCAACTCTAGAACTTTATCAATGGTAGTGGGTTTTGTCTACATTAAAAAATAAAGAATGTTTAAAAATAAAGAAAACCCACCTTCTCTAGGAATACCACTGTCTACGTTTAATACTGAGCCCCTGTTTAGTTAATTTGTGAGCCAACAGTATTACAAGAGGCATTGCTGTTTATGATCTGGAAAAAAAAAAGCACAGTTAACGGTGTGTTATCACCTAAAATCATAGATGTTCTTACAGTATATGTTCTCATCTTCCAAAGACACAAGCCAAAGCTGTCCCTTCCATGGCCATTATTATGGGTAGAACTGAATACTGAATACTGAATACTGAATACCCACTCAGCTAATTCTCCAAGGATATGTAGGTATTGGGCACATCACACAGCTAGGCACCTCTTCCAAAGTCAGCACTTGAGGACAGTCTCGCTGAGTTTAAAACCTGTTGCCTGTGAGGGTGGAGAAAGGGGCCCTTTAATGCCAAGCAGGATACCCTGCCAGGGCATGGCTCCTGGCTGTATTTATGCAGAATTTAAAGGCTGCAAGGACTATTAAGCGTCCTATTACCTGCTGCCTCATTAATATCAGTGACAGTTCCTATCCATTCCGGAGGCTGATGTCACTGCCAGTTGCCTGGGGCCCCATTTCAATGATATTTTTGGTGGTGAATCTCATTCCAGCTGTGCTGAGTAAGAGGTAAATGGTGGCCCTAAAGAATGGACACTGAAGACAATGGACCCCAGAGGTCAGATAGCCCAGCTCCCAGCCTTACACAGGAGTGCAGTTCCTTCCCCCAAAGCTGTCAAAGCTCTGAGAATCCAGGGAACAGCATCCATCTCTTGGGTCTCCCTGCAGGGAGATAAGCTCCTGCTCTGAGGCCTCACCGGCCTCCTCTTGCCCTCCTCACTGTCTCCCATTCTCAGGCTCTAGGCCACATTTGTGGTGATTTGTGTGCTTTGTGGTGGGGTCACTTGCAGTCCCACACAGACTTGCAGAGGAACCCAAGGCTGTGAGACTAGCCAGGGTGCTCAGGAAGGCAACGGGGAGTGGTGCTGATTGGGACACTTTAAGATCACTGCCAATGTCAACCAGAAAATCCTATTCAATGAAAGAAAACATTTCAGTGACATTGGCTGAAAACTTTAATAATTTATGTTTCTGAAAATGAGATACTTAAAAGGGTATGAGGGTAACCTCTGAATGAAGAAGCCCTTCTTGGAAGTTATAAAATTTGATCCTTAGGAAAAAGAAAATATTTTTTTTATTGTCTTCTGCAGTCATTCTGGTGTCCAAAAGTAAAGTATATTTATTGTCCCAATCTTGAATATCACTCAAAATAGAACACCCATCTCTAAATTATAATGCTATTAAAATGTGGGTAGTTTTTCAACTTCTTATTTGTGTGAGAAGACATTTTTTTGACCATGTCAGCAGTAACAGCCAAACACAAAACTCAAACCTCTAAGCAGCAGCAGATGTTGCACTAGCTAAGAATTGTAATTTAATAATCTTGGACTTAATAAAATGCTATCTAATTGGGTTTTGTTTCTAACTTAGCCATCAGCTGGTCTGTAAACTATTTCTCTTATTTTCCCTGGCGGGCAGGTATAGAAAGCTTGGAGAATGCTTTCTTTACTCTTGTGTCTAACCCCACTCTCTTTTCTTCAGTTCTGTTGTCAATGTCCACTTGCTTATTTTTATTTTGTTTTGTGTTTTGTGTTCACTTGTGTTTCCTTTTATTGTACACACAGGTGAAATCATCCATGTCTTCCTTCTCCTGTCTTATGTTGCTTCATAATCCCTAACTTCCTTATATTATTTTTTCAGATGCCAAAATTTTATTTTTAAAAATAGTCAAATACTATTCCATTGTGAATATATGCCACATCTTCTTGTCTTTGGCTAAAATGGGGAGTGGGGAGGGTGATGGGGAGGGTTCGTGTCACCCAGCAATATTTGGGGGCTACTCCCAGCATAGCAGAGGATGATTGATCCAGAGAATAAAGAAATGTCTCCAGGATACCTACTCCCTGGCCTTATCTGCTAGGCTGTTTTCTTGCTCAGACTGGGTCTCCCTTTATCATGTTCTCTCACAATCTCTCAGTGAGGCTGCAGCTGAGCCGGCAGTCCGGAATCCTTCCTCCAGAATTCCCTTATTTGACCTTTGGGGTCAGGTGCCTTCCTGTGTTCAGGCTTACAGGGTACTGATTAGGTAGGTCGGAGTCAGATGTTGCCTTGCCATCACTTGGTGATGCCTTCCAAATGATAGAAGGATTCCTTAAAGAATGAAGGATGAATGCTGAAGTTAATGATAATGAAAAGGATAATGGGTGATAATGATGACAGATGCCCACTTCACATAAAATAACAACAACAACAACAATAATTGGGGAGAGAAATAATACAGAGGGCAGAGCCCTTGTCTTACACGCAGCTGCCCTGCATTAGGTCCCTAGCACCACATATAGTTCTGGCGCCCCACCGGGAGTGATCCTGGCACAGAGCCAGGAATAAGCCCTGACCGAAACCTGGTGTAGCCCCAAAGCCAAAGTAATAAGAATAAGAATAGGTGGAGGAGGTCAAGGAAGAGAAGAAAAAGATGGAAAAAGACAAAGGAGGAGTAAGAGATAGAGGAAAAGAAATGAAGAAGGGGGAGGAGGAGTAAGAAAGAAGCTCTTAAAGGAATGAAAAGGTTCAAGGGAGCAGGATAGCACACCCAGGTCTTGATGGTTATCACTACAACTTGACCGAACTGGAACACCGTTGACAGTGCAGCTCCCAGTTAGCACGAGAGGCCACAAGAGAGACTTTTTCTGAGACTTGGGAGAAGTACAGCTTCTCATTGCACTGATGGTCAGGTCAGGCACAAGAGTACCTGTAATATTGGGGTTAGAGCTATAGTACAGTAGATAAGGCATTTGCATTGCATGTGGCCACCACTGGTTTGATCCCCAGCATTCCATATGGTCCCCCCAAGTCCTCAAGGGGTGATCTCTGAGCACAAAGGCAAAAATAAACACTGAGCACATCTGGGTGTGACCAAGGAGGGGGAAGAGTCTTGTAACATCTTGCAACAACTCACACTGGCTCCCAGTTCTGGTGTATAGCAGCAGTGGAATCTCCCCCAGTTTCGCAATCTTTTCTCAGCCAACTTCTTCTGAAAGGATCCCCCATGGATGACATTGGAGTTCAGGAGATTGTGAGAGCTCAACCTAAAAACCTGCCTCCTTCACCTTAGATCCATCTTCCCTTCCCAGTGACCTGTCCCAAAGGCTTCACGTTCAGGAGAGGCTCCGTGTCGATTGTTTAACAAGCTCACACAGATCAAGTCCCTATTATCATGTGATTATACAACACACAATAAAGCTCCTAGTGCAACCACAGATTGTAGAGGTCTTTGAGAACAATGAATAAGTTCCATGTTCACTTGAAACAGTGCCTTTAAGTCTACCTTTTTTTTTCTACTCTCTTCCAGGGATTGGTTTATAAATGGGTGTGTGCCACAGAGACTGGCACACATCCAAAAGAACAAGCACAACCAGCGCTGGCGTGGATGTGGGGAGAAAGGGACTCTCATCAATTGTTGGGAATGCTGACTGGTCTAGCCTTTTTGGAAAACAATATGGACATTTCTCAAAAAAACTAGAAATTGAGCTTCCATACAACCCAGCAATATCACTTCTGGGCATATACCCCGGGGGGGAGGGGAACACAACAGAAATGCCATTTGCATTTCTATATTCATTGCAGCACTATTCACAATAGCCAGAATCTGGAAATAACCCGAGTGCCCAAGAACAGTTGAATGGATAAAGAAAACATGGTATATCTACACAATGGAATACTATACAGCCACCAGGAAAAATAAAGTCTTGAAATTTGCTTATGAACACTGAGAGGATTGTGCTGAGTGAAATGAGTCAGAAGGAGAGGGACAGATATAGAATGACTCCACTCATTTGTGGGATATAAAAAAATGGTATGAGACTAATATCCAAGGAAAGGAAAAAAACCAACAGAAACCAAGAGAACTGGTGCCACAAGTGTGTGTGTGGAATGGGGTTGGGGAGACAGAGGGACAGTTAGGATAGAGAAGGAACCATTATAACAATGATAGCTGGAAATGATCACTCTGGACAAGAACTAAGCACTGGAAGTAGGTAAAGGGATATACATGATAAACTTTCAGTATCTGCATTGCAAACCATAATGCCCAAAAAGGAAGAAAGAAAAAAGGGAGAGAGGGAGAGAGGGAGAGAGGGAAAGAGAAGAGAAGAGAAGAGAAGAGAAGAGAAGAGAAGAGAAGAGAAGAGAAGAGAAGAGAAGAGAAGAGAAGAGAAGAGAAGAGAAGAGAAGAGAAGAGAAGAGAAGAGAAGAGAAGAGAAGAGGAGGGGAGGGGAGGGGGAGGGGAGGGGAGGGGAGGGGAGGGGAGGGGAGGGGAGGGGAGGGGAGGGGAGGGGAGGGGAGGGGAGTCTGCATAGAGGCTGGCCTAGGTGGGGGTGCGAGCAAGTAGGAAACGGGATATTAGTGGTGGGAAATATACACTGGCGAAGGGACGGGTGTTGGAACACTGTATGACTGAAACAAAATTATGAACAACTTTGTAACTTTGTGTCTCACAGTGATTCAGTTAAAAAAATTAAAATAAGAAAATTAATTAAATTAAATTAAAAAAGAACAAGTGTGTGGCCCTATCTTGTCCAGAATAGCTGTGACACTCGTTTTCCCAATATTTATAGTTTTCTCCATTGCTGGTAGGGGAATCTTTATATCCTGTTCCTCTTGTGATTGAGTGGGAACATAGATCTAACTCTGGCCCGTGAATCATAGATGGAAACCTTGTGAGTCACTTCTACACCAAAGCATTTAACTGAGAGTGTGAGCCCTTGAGATGTCTCACCATCCATGACATAGTCCCTAACACCATTCACCATGGCAGCTACCCCCTCAGCTTGGTTCCTGGACATCTTCTAGGGCAGAACCTCTTTGCCAATCTTTTATGGCATGTAACCAGTGAAGAACAAATCGCTGCTGCTTTCAGTTCCAAAGACTAACCTAATGTGTGCCCCATAACCTAATGTATCCTGACTGCTACAAAATTTTACTAGAGGAAAGGAGACCTGATTCTTTATAATGAGGTACAGAGAGAGCAACTAAATTCCTTTCATTCCTCTGGATGATGATAGATAGACATAAGCAGGCTGGAACTCAACCGCCATCATATCAGAAGCCAATCTGAGAGAACACCCTGATTTTGGAGACCACGTGGCAGAGAAGTGAAGAGAATGGGTATCTGTGAGGAACTGACCAAATCCCTGAGTTAACCAATTCTACACACTCTCTTACTCTCAACTTCTTGTTATGGAAGTTACAGGTTTCATTTATAAGGAGCGATAGCACAGCAGTTGGGCATTCGCCTTTCACGCGGCCAACCCTTGTTTGATTTCTTTGCCCTACTCGGAGAGCCCAGTAAGCTACTGAGAGTATGGAGCCGGCACGGCAGAGCCTGGCAAGCTACCCGTTTGTATTGGATATGCCTAAGACAGTAACAATAAGTCTCTCAATGAGAGACGTTAATGGTGCCAACTCGAAAAAATCCTATTCTGCATGATTGTATAGGATCTAAAAATGCCCAATTTTTCATACGAATTATTATTAGTTGTTGTTTTGTTGTTGTTGTGTGTTTTTTGTTGTTTTGGGGTTTTTTTTTTTTTTGCCTTTTGAGCCATACCCGGCGATGCACAGGGGTCACTCCTGGCTCATGCACTCAGAAATTACTCCTGGCTGTGCTTGGGGGACCATATGGGATGCTGGGAATCGAACCCAGCTCGGCCGTGTGCAAGGCAAACGCCCTACCCGCTGTGCTATCACTCCAGCCCCACGAATTATTAGTTATAGTATCTATTCCTAGACTCAAAAAATAACACACAAAAACCATACCCATTGGGAATATTCTACTTTGGCAATGTTCTACAGAGAAACCTGTAATAAACTTCCCTCTTGTTTAGTCTGTCTGAGTTTGAGTTTCTGCTACTTGCAGCTAAAGCTTCCCTACTATAAAATCAGTGTGAATGTGTTTCTTTATAAGGAAGTCCTTATAACAGAGATAGCACTTTTTTTCCAATAAAAAAATTATGGACTGGTGTGGGGGGGGTGGGCAGGTCACATCCAGAAGTATTCAGGTGCTATTTCTGGCTCTGTATTCAGGAGTAACCCCTGGCAGTGCTTGGGGGTGTCCACAAGTCGCTTACCTAAGGCTCCTGAGCTAGTGGTCTGAAACAACTTTATAGGACCATGTTCACTTGGTCCTGGTAAAGTTGTCTACCAGTTGTTTACTGAATCTCAGAATTGGTGCAGGAGTAAAGACACTTTCCTTACACACCTGCACTACCAGGAGTAATTCCTGAACACCAATGTGTGACCCCAAAATCAAAATAAATAAATAAATAAGTAAAGCAACTTGACCAGAAAACAACCTATCTCCCTGAAAACGTGCAAAATCTCCACACCTCCTGATCAGGAAACTAAGCAGAACTAAAACCACTGTCAGTTGCAAGTGCAGAAATCAAATGAAAGCAAGGAATGCAAAAAAAAGGGGGGGGGTGTTGGGCGGGGAAAGAGTGAAGGTTAGACAACAGCAAGTTGATTTGTGTCACTGAAAAACATTGGGTTGAGTATAACTTTAGATGTGGCCAGATTCAGGGTCTCTAAGATATTGTCAGGAACTGGGGCCAGACTGATAGTGCAGCAGGGAAGGCATTTGTCTTGCACGTGGCCAAACCAGGTTCAATCCCTGGCATCCCATAAGGATCCAGGAGCCCACCAGGAGTAAGTCCTAAATGCAGAGTTAGGATTAACCACTGACACTGCTGGGTGTGACCAAAAAAAGAAAAATCTTCCTTTCTCCACCTCTCAATGATATTTCCTTTTATGTCAGGTCCTTGCCAACTAATCTGGGAGCAAATGATTCTCAAGGACTTAGGACTTCTCTTTCCCAGTAGTACAACAAGAGGCCTGAGCTGATTCTCATTGACCTAAGAAAAGTCCACTATGGTTCAGAGACATGGAACTCTAATTAGCTAAACTCAAATCTTACACTCTCTCTACATCCAACACAGGAGTCAGACCTCTCTGAATAAAAATAACAAAGAGAGATAAATGTATAGTTCCTCAGAGAAGCTTGACTTTAGTCAAACTTAAGGGCTGGTGGCATGACTTTTAAGATCCAACTACAAGGACAGAGGGTATAATATCAAGCTAAAGAGGTTATCTTCAGATCTGGAGTGATAGGACAGTGAGTAGGGCATTTGCCTTGCATGCAACCAACCCAGGTTCAATCCCCAGCATTCCGTACAGTCTCCCAAGCACCGCCAGGAGTAATTCCTGAGTGCAGAACCAGGAGTAACCACTGAGTATCCCTGGGTGTGATATCAAAAGAGAAAAAAAAAGAAAGAAAGAAAAGTCGTTTTCATTTGTACAGGAAATAACTGGAAATAGTCAATGAACTTAATGTGCAATGTCTCTTTGCAGATCAAATCTGGTGACACAGAGGACAGGTGTCAGGGGTGTGCTATCAGGAAGATAAAGCTATAAGCACAAAGCTCAGTCACATGGGGTAATTTGGGGTGATATGTGAACCCCTGCCTAAGAGTTCATCTGCCTGAATTGTAAAGGGTGCAGTACCTATTACCAAGGCCAGATACTATCTCAGCAGGTTGATTCCCTAGCACAGCGATGTCACTATGCAGGTGGATACACTGCATTCTGGAGCTTTGGAGGAAGGGCTCAGGTAAACAGCTACTGAGCATGACTGTTCAGCTCCCCCATGCAGGAACCAGGCAGTGGATACTACGGTATCTGTGTCCCCAGAGGGCCTCCTCAAAGCGCAACAGCCTCTGAAGTAACTACCACCATTCAAGCTCACCTTTGGGCTAGGGAGAATTCCCTGGCAAGATGAAGCATAGGACTTTGAACCCTGGAAGTCTGGCTCTAAAGCCACTGCTTTCTCCGCCAGCCTCCAACACCTCACAAATTCAGCCGGACTCTTCTAGGCCACTTTCAGACTCTGCATGCTTCGAGGAGAAGGACGAGGAGCTGCATTCAGGCACCTTCAGTACCTGTCTTTGCTGATGGTCTTGGCCTCCTGCTTATGAAAGCTCCTGGGTGTCCACCTGCCCAGCCATCAGGCCTCTCTTCCGTGCCAGAAGCTCCTGTGGAGATTTCTCCTGGAGATTCTGCAGATGCGAATGAACAACTATTACATTTCCCAGGAAAGCTGCCTCTTAGGGAAGTGGCTGAACATCTCCCCTCCTGATTGCAGGCCCCCCAGAGCTGATTTTGACCACTTGGCTCTCACTTCTGAAGTAATGGAGGGGCGGAGGGGAGGGGAGGAGAAAAAAGTGAAAAGAAGAAAAGCTTGAGGATTTTTCCCGGCTCTCTGATAGAAATTGCAATTTCTTAGGCAATCAGAATTGTGACATGGAGAAAAGAACTCAATTTTCTTTTCAGTTCTGTGCCCACTTATCTCTGGAGAGTGTCTTGATATAAGCCATACTCATGCCTACATAAATGATTTATCATGTCAAGATTTGTCACTGTAATTTGGTGATACTATTTTAGCATAAAAACAATTATTTCTAGGAGTCTCATCTGGAGTTTTAGAATTTGAGACTATGGGAAATGTGATAAGTTAGAGTCACTTATATTACAGGGCTTTTAATTTAATTAATTACTTTATTTGGGGTTTGGGATCACATCCAGTGATGCTCAAGGAATACTCCCCTGGCTTTGTGCTCCAGGAGTTGGTTGGTCACTCCTGACAGTACTTGGGGAACCATGAAGGCCTAAGGATTAAAATCAGACCTTCAAGCCTAGATAGCATGCACTCAGCTCTTTGAGTAAAATTTCTGATCCTACACATCATTTTTAAGAAACCACACACTTGGTTTGGTTACACAAACACCTACCAAGCATCTGCCAAACAAAATTTTGAACTTTTCACATATAGTCATTAATGTAATCGTTACAACCTAAAACCTGAAACCAAATATACTATTATTCCCATTTTGCAGATAAGAAAGCTGAGTTCAAAGAGATTTCCCAGAGTGGAGCTGGGATTTTAAAACTCTTCCAGTTGGACCCAGAGTGTGTGCCCTGTAAATGTCACTCTATCCAGAGGCAGATGCACAGATGCTCTCTGCACATACGTGCTTCTCCTGCCCCAGCACTCTTGCATACAAGTACATGCGTATGTTCCCTGCCCTGGCTTTCTCCCATTCCCCAAACCTCCTGGTTGTCTGTGAATTCTGAGACAATGCAGGTAACTCTCTGTTCACAGTGAATTTACATGGGGATGAGAAAAATAGTTTGGTAGAGAGAATAAAGAATGTGATTATTGTCTCTCTTGTTTAAATTATTCTTTTTGCTGGTCTTTGTCTCTCATTCCTCATAATCTCTAAATAAAACTTTTACTTTTCTATTCGCTTACATTTTCTATTCATGATATATAATAGCAAGAGGAAAAATCTTCAAATCATAGGCATACCAGAAGGAGAGGGAAAAGAGAAAGGGGAAGAATAACTGGTGGAGGCGATAACAACAGAGAAATGTCCTGATCTCTGGAGAGAGACCCCTCTCCAGATTCAAGAGACCCAACAAGTACCAGTAAGGCTCAAACTAAACTACACCAAGATATATAGTTGTCAATTTAGTAAAATCAAAAGACAAAGGCTACTGGAAGCTTCAACAGAGAAGTAAACCCTCAAATAAGAGGGAAACAACATAAGAATCACGACAGACCTTCCATATGATCTCTTACAAGCCAGGAAAAGGTGAAATGACATATTAAAACTACTGAATGAAAAAAATTGGGAAAAAAAGAGCCCATTACCTTACAAAAGTATAATTTAGACTCGAGGGAGGGATAAGAACATATCCAGACAAACAAGAGCTGGAAGAATTAACAACAAATAAGCCACTTCTGCAAGAAAGTCTGCCTATAAAAAAAATTGACTTGCCAAAACAACTTGATTCCACACACATGGACAAAAACTGACAACACTCAGGGACAGACATAGAGGGACTGCACTCATTTGTGGAGTGTAGGGTAGCATCACATGAGGCTGACATCCAAGGACAGTAGATACAAGGGCCAGGGGGATTGCCCCATAGCTGGAAGACTGCTTCATGAGCAAAGGGGAGAAGGCAGATGGAATGGAAAAGGGATCACTAGAAAATGAGGGCTAGAGGAACCCGATGGGATGGGAGATGCATGCCGAAAGTAGATAATGGACCAAACATGATGACCTCTCAGTGTGTGTGTTGCAAGCTATAATACCCCAAAGTAGGGAGAGAATATGGGGAATATTGTCTGCCTTAGAGGCGGGGGGACAGTGGGAAAGGGGGGCTATAGCTGGGATATTGGTGGTGGGGAATGTGCACTGATGGGTATTTGATCATTGTGAGATTGTAACCCAAACAAGAAAGCTTGTAACTATCTCACGGTGATTCGATAAAATTTTTTAAATTTTTTTTAAAAAACACCTTTCAAGTTCCCTCCATTTTGCTCAAAATGGCAAAACTTCATTCTTTTTTCATAGTGAATAAAATTCCATGATGATTAAAATTAAAAAAATGACAACACAGCCCTTTATGTCAATAATGTCTCTGAACGCCAATGGGCTAAACTTCTACCATATGCCCTACAAAAAGGCATATGGCAGCTGGATGGATTAGGAAAGAACATCCATCTATAGCCTACAGGAAACACTCCTAAATTCACAGGATAAATAAAGATTCAGAGTGAAAGGATAGGCATAAATGATACAATCAAATGGAATTTTAAAAAAATAAAGAGCTGGGACAGCCATACTTAGACCAAATAACATTTATTATATAAAAAAGTAATTAGAGACAATGATGAACACTACTTGTTTGTTAAGGTAACAGTAGATCAAGAAATACTTTCATCAACATTCATGCACCAAATAAAGGATCAACAAAGTTCACACAGCTTCTGCTCACCAACCTAAAAGGTAGAACAGATCCAACAACATATCAAAAAAAAAATCATATTCTCTGATCAAGTGGAATTCATTCCAAGGATTCAAGAATGGCTCAACATACACAAATCACTTAACATAATATACCACATTTGTAAAATAAATAAATAAATAAAAATCATGTGATCATATCAATTGATGGAGAGAAAATTTTTTCACAAGCTCCACACCGTTCATGATAAAATCCCTCAAGAAAATGGAATAGAAGGAACCTTCCTCAAGATAATAATGACCATCTATAACAAGTTAACAGACAGTATCAGTCTTAATAGTAAAAAAACAGAATGCTTCCCTAAGGGGGACGGATTCTGCTGTCTCCACTTTTATTCAATATAGTATTAGAAGCCCTGTCTACAGAATCAGGCAAGAAAAACAAATCAAAGAGGTCCAAATTAGAAAAGAAGAACTTAAATTATCACAATTGGCAGATGACATGATAATTTACATTGAAGAGCCTAAAGAATACACAAAAGAGCTACTAGAAATTGCAAACCAAAAATGTAGCTGGGTACAATGCTGATACCCAAAAATTGGTTGCATTTTCATATACGAAGAATGAATAAGAAAAGTGATCAAGGAGTCTGTTGCATTTAAAATAGTATCCAAAAATATCATGTATCTAGTAAATGTGGGACAGAATCTCCTGCCCCCGCACCAGGCTGTCTTCACCAGGGCACCTTGGAGGGGGGAGGGTTGAGTTTCCCTCCCCACCCCAAGCAGAGCCCCATCAGCTCAAAACCTCCAGAACCCAGACACAACCATGTTCAAGGCAACTCTCCATGTGCTCAGACGAGCCACACTCATGAAGGCACTGACAGAGGAACCCAGGTATGCGGGACCCATGGCTGAGATCTCCAAACCTGCTTGGATCAGGACTGGGCCTCCTCCACCCAGGTCCCCCGTTTTCCAGTAGCTTGGCAGCCACACCCACAAACTGCCCCTGGGGCTGTGTAATCTCATCAACGGCCAAGATCTAGAGACTATAAAACAAAGCTCCTGGAAGAAAGTGATGCAGAATCTTGCACAGTAGAGCCTGGCAAGCTATCCGTGGTGTATTCGATATGTCAAAAACAGTAACAATAATGGGCCTCATTCTCCTGATCCTGAATGCAACAGGGACAAATGGAGATGTTACTGGCACCCACTTGAGCAAATTGATAAGCAACAGGATGACAGTGATACAGTGATACAGTAATGTGCATCATGTATCAACTTTATCAACTTAACAAAAGACCCTGGGAAATCTATACCATAATAACTTTAAATTATTAAAGAAAGAAGATCTTAGGAAATGGAAAATACTCCATGCTCATGGATTGAAAGAATCAATATTGTGAAATGACTGTCTTACCTGAGCTATTATATGCATTCAATGCAGTCCTCATCCAAATCAGACAACAATCTTCAGGAGCCTAGCAAAATCAACAATAAAGTTTGTATGAAATCAGACGAATCCACAAATAGCCAAAGCCAAAGTGAAAAAAAAAAGGTATTGGGACATTACTTAATTTGGAACTATCACTTTATCACTGTATCACTGTCATCCCATTATTCATCGATTTACGCAAGCGGGCACCAGTAATGTCTCCAATTGTCCCAGCCCTCAGATTTTAGCAGCCTCTCCTTACTCATCTTTCCCAATGATTGGAGGCTCTTTACAGGGTCAGGGGAATGAGACCTGTTATTGTTACTGCATTTGGCATATTGAATATGCCACGGGGAGCTTGCCAGGCTCTCCCATGTGGGTGGGATACTCTCAGTAGCTTGCCGGGCTCTCTGAGAGGAATTTGGAGCTATATATTCAAAAAATGAATATGAAACGCCTGGCTCTCTCTTTTGCCGCCTCTGCTTGGTGGTCTCAGGCCTCTTTGCCCACCCTGGGGTGGCTGATGGCAATGGACAGACAAAGAAGGAAATGAGAGGCAGGCTGGTTGGTATCAGTTGCAGCTTATTCCAGTCCCATCTCCATTCTCCTCTGACTCTCCTTTCTGAATCTCTTTTTCTTCTCCTATCCCTCAGGTCCTGCTTCCCCTTCATTCTTCTCCCCCTGCACACTCTAATAGCTTTAATTATATCCCAAATCATGAGGGGTTGGGATAGCAATTACACATAGGAGGCTGGAGCTATAGCACAGCGGGTAGGCCGTTTGCCTTGCACACGGCCAACCCAGGTTCGATTCCCAGTATCCCATATAATCCCCTGAGCACCGCCAGGGGTAATTCCTAAGTTCAGAGCCAGGAGTAACCCCTGTGCATTACCAGGTGTGACCCAAAAAGCAAAAAAAAACAAAAAAAATTACACATAGGTGTGGTCATACATCAACAGATGTAAAATCCTTCCCTCAGGGGAAGCTTCTTCTAGGACAGATTCTCATTCAGCGAGATGACAGCCTAAAGGAGAAATACCATCTATGTTTCTCCTTTCCTTAGTCCAATAACCATATAAGCATTCCTCTTAATTCTACTCCTTAATAATATTAGTCATTTTGTATGGAAACAGCAAGAGATACATTAAGCTTATAGGGTGGCTCTCCTGGGACCTTCTCACTATAGATCTCAGACTACAATGCTCAGGCCAGATTTGCCTTTCCTGACCCTAGCAGGGTCCTAATCCAGTTGTTACTCTCTGGATCATGACAGAATTTGCCATGATCATGCTATTAACTTATAATTAATTATTTATGGCACTTGGCCTGGCCCATTTCAATGCCAGGGTAGCTCACAGCTCTGGGTCCGTCCAGTCCCTCATCGGGACCCTGCTTTTGGGGTGCTAGGAAGTAAGGGCAACTGAGGCTTAAGTTGAGAAAATGGATGCCCAGGAGTGAATATTATTCGGAGTCACTTAACTCCCAAGTTACATGATCATAGCATTGACTGTCTTCCCGTGCCTATACAAAAAGGACATTGCTCTGAAGTAACTATGCAAAGGACATAAGGGAAAGAGAAAAGCAGCAAACAAATCCAGTGTCCTAGAAGGATCTGACCTTACAAGTTAATAGAGTCTGATTAGGGGATACAGGTGGTTGACCAGTTGGGGAAGCAGAGCACAAAGAAAGAGGTTACAGGTAAACAGAGAGGAACGGGAGTGCCTCGGGAGCATTGTGATGAGTATTACTCAGTAAACCTAAACTCCCTACAGTCAGGGAGAAAAGACAAACCTATGTTAAGCCTAAAACTGTTTAGAGCTATATTCCAATAAACAAAGGAATGGGAGTGTCTCGGAAGCACTGTGATGGGTGTAACCCTATAAACCTAAGCTCCCTGCAGCAAGGGAGAAAGGGCAAACCAATGTTATCCTACATGGAATTATATTATAAAACTATAGTGATCAAAACCCCATGGTATTGGGGGCTGGAGCGATAGCATAGTGGGTAGGGCCTTTGCCTTGCACGTGGCCGATCCGGGTTCCATTCCTAGCATCCCATATGGTCACCAAAGCAGAGCCAGAAGTGATTCCTGAGTGCATGAGCCAGGAGTAACCTCTGTACATCACTGGATGTGACCTAAAAAGAAAAAAGAAAAAAAAACACATAGTACTGGAATAAAGATAGTCTCTCTAAAACTCAACTATCAAGAACTTTGTAAACCATCGATTTTTAATAAAAAATTAAAAATAAATATCTAAAAAAGAACTAAATACCCAAGAATTGTCCATATATATGGACAGTTAATTTTCAATAAGGGAACTGAGAACATGAAATGGAGTAAAGATAGCCTCTTCAAGAAATGGTTCTGGGAAAACTGGGTAACTACATATAAGAAATTAAACCTGGATCCATATCTTACATTTCATACAAAAGTCAGGGGCTGGAGCAATAGCACAGAGGGTAGGGCATTTGCCTTGCACACAGCCAATTTGGGTTCAATTCCCAGTATCCCATAGGGTCCCCTGAGCACCTCCAGGGGTAATTCCTGAGTGCAGAGCCAGGAGGAGTAACCCCTGTGCACCACCGGGTGTGACCCAAAAAGCAAAAAAAAAAAAAAATGAATTCAAAGTGAATCAATGACCTTGAGGTTCAACTGGAAACTCTAAAGTACAATGAGGAAAATATAGGCAGAATGTTCCAAGATTTGGACCTCAGAGATGTCTTCAATGATATGATACTACTGGCAAAGGAAATACAATAAAAAATAAACAAATGGAACTACATCAGACTAAAGAGATTCTGCATGACAAAAGAAACTTGAGTTAAAACTAAAAACACAGGGGCCAGAGTGATAGCACAGCGGGTAGGGCGTTTGCCTTGCACGCGGCTGACCCGGGTTCGATCCCCGGCATCCCATATGGTCCCCCAAGCACCGCCAGGAGTAATTCCTGAGTGCAAAGCCAGGAGTAACCCCTGAGCATCGCTGGTGTGACCCAAAAAAAAAAAAAACCTAAAAACACAGACAAGTAAAAAAACAGGAAGAAATACATTTGCCACATCAAATAAAGAATTGATATGCAGTATATATAAAATATTCACTAAAATTAACAAAAAATTCAAAAACTCTATCAGAATTGGGGAGATGAAATGAACAGACATTTCTCAGAGGAAGATAGCTGGATGGCCAGTAGGCACATGAAAAATGCTAAGTATCACTTAACATTAGGGAAGCCCAAATCAAGATATTACTAAGATACCATCTCACACCAGTGATTATGGCACATACAATAGGAACTATCTGTGTTAGCATAATCTGTGTTGGCGGAGATGTGGTGAAAAAGGGAACTTTTATCCACTGTTTGTGGGAAAGTTGTCTGGTTCAACCCCTGTGAAAAACAGTATGGAGAGTACTCAGTAACTTAGAATTGAACTGCCATATGACCTAGCAATTCCTCTTTTGGGTGTCTACTCCCAGGACAATATATATATATATATATATATATATATATATATTATACATATATATTATATATATATATATACACACATGGTCCCACCATTATTTGTTGCTGCACCTAGTACAAAAGCTAAGATATTGAATCAACCTTAGTGTCCAAGGACAGAAGAATGGATTATAAAGAAGTGCTATATGTACACACATATATAGAATACTGTGCAACTGCAAGGAACAAAGAAATCATGCATTTTTCTGCAACCTGGTTGGAGTTCAAATACATGATGTTGAGTAAAGTAAGCCAGAAGAAAGACAAACACAGGATGACATCGAATAATTGGATGAGGAAATGTAATGTAGTAAAGGGAGGATGAATAGATCACCCTTGGCCCCTGAGCTTTGGAAGGAGGACAGAGAAGGAAAGAAATCAAGGTGCGGGGTGGGGCAGAAGATGAGAAAGGGAAGTAATGGGAATCATGGCAGAGAGCACAGAGATGAGTGGATGGCAGCCTGCTTCCCAGGGCTGTTCAGGGCCAGATTAAACTCTCAGTATCTTCTAGTGGTATGTAACTATAAAGACTCATCCCACCACAATAAGAACACTAGAAAACCAAACCCAACAAGCTCAATTAGCAAAAACAATATCACCAAAGACATTTATAAAAAAAAAAAAAAGCCCATATATCCACACACAATGTCTTCAGTGACACCATGATGAGGATGTTTAATTCAATGCAATTCAGTGAGTCAAAGGAACAATAGCACAGACAGTCAGCTAATCATAAGAAATTATGTGAGTGAAAAAGAAAAAGCTACTACAGTCACAAATGGCAGAGATGGAGAACATGGTAGCGCTATGGTAACACAGTAGCACTGTCGTCCTGTTGTTCATTGATTTGCTCGAGCGGGCACCAGTATCATTCCATTGTGAGGCTTGTTGTTACTGTTTTTGGCATATCGAATACGCCACGGGTAGCTTGCCAGGTTCTGCCGTGCGGGCGAGATACTCTCAGTAGCTTGCCGGGCTCTCAGATAGGGGCGGAGGAATCGAACCCAGGTTGGTCATGTGTAAGGCAAATGCCCTACCCGCTGTGCTAAAAAATAATAAAAATTAAAATTTTTTTAAAAATCAAGGAGCTCCAAGATAAGAAGGAGGAAACCACCAGGAAACAATAGACGATGGAAAATACAGAGCCAGGAGTAAACCCTACATAGCTTGAGGTGGCCAAGAAAACAAAGATGAAATCTGGCTTTTGTTCCACTTGCCAAAAGAAAAGAAATATAAACAGCATACCAGAGAACTATGGGATGAGTTCATGAGGAGCAATGTACGAGTCATCAGCGTCCCTGAGGAGTAGTAAGGCAAATGTGAAGAAACAATAGTTAAAGAAATCATCAATCCGAATTTCCAGAGTTGAGGATTACAGGCATCAAGACTCAAGAGGTCAGAAGGGTCCCAGTGAAAACAGACCTAATTAGGAAAACTCCAAGATATATAATACTCAAAATGACAAAACTCAAAGAGAGGCTGAGTGGAGAATACCAATGCAGAAACAAATGACCAAAGGTCACAGCACTAGAGAGCTGGTTCATAGATCTTCTCTTGGGGTGGATTAGACGAGAGAGGTATTTGGAAGTTTGGTGGAGGGAAGTGGATACTCTGATGACAGGTGCGGTGTATGTGTGGTGTTGGAATAATTTATTCGTGAAACTACCATTAATAGTATTGTAAATCACAGTATCTCAATAAAGATTTTCTAAGTGAGTCTTGCTCTCCATCCTCTCACTCCTAACCCCCACCCTCCACATATCCTCCAATTTTATAGGGGCCTCTGACTACCATTAGTGCAATTCAGAAATATTTCATCTGGTCAAAACTGTTTGGAGTACAATATGTTTTACTAAACTTATGTTATCTTTATTTCTCAAGAAGCGCATAGAATGGTTCCCGATAGATAGTATTTTATCTAACTAAAACCCTGAATGTCTTCTTTTAGTTTAAGGCATACTTTAGTTCTTTGTGTCTTTGTTTTGTGGCTACACCAGGGATTCCCAGGGGTTATTCCTGATTCTGTACTCAGGAATTACTTCTAGTGGTGCTTGGAGATTATATGGGATGCCAGTGATCAAACCTGTGGGTGAGCCACATGCAAGGCAAATGCCCTACCCGCTGTACTATCACTCCAGCCCCAGATTAGTTCTGAGCCCAAAGGTGAGCATTCTTTTCATAGTCAATGCACACAGTTGTGCAGGTTGCTTACCACACAAAAAATGCTCAGTAAAGGTGAGACAGGGCTTGCAGGAGAGATAGTGCCACACATAAGGGACCACTTGCCTTTCCTGTGGCCAACTTGGTTCCATCTCTAGCCCCACCTATTGTCCCTGAGCTCTGTCAGGAGTCAGCTTTAAGCACAGAGCCAGGAGTAAGACCTTCGTAGCCTGAGGTGGCCAAGAAAACAAAGATGAAATCTGGCCTCTGTTCCACTTGCCAACCTGTGTCCTCTTTGAATGCTTATTAGTTAATATTTTTCATTTTTTATTGTAGCTTAGGTAACACATACACAATAGTTTACAGTCTTGAATATAAAAAGTTACTGTGTTTTCACCACCAACAAAGTGTCCAACATTCTTTACCACTGTCCTTTTTTAAATTTTTTTATAAATTTTATTTTTGTAAAGTTGACCCAGTTCAATTCCTCCGTCCCTCTCAGAAAGCCCGGCAAGCTACCAAGAGTATTCCACCCGCACAGCTGGCAAGCTACTTGTGGCATATTCGATATGTCAAAAACAGTAACAACAAGTCTCACAATGGAGATGTTACTGGTGTCCACTCGAGAAAATTGATGAACAACAGGATGACAGTGCTACAGTGCTACAGCAGTGTTCACAGTATCTGATTATAATTAATAGTTGAACACCAATCCCACTACCATTACATCTTCCCATCACCATATTTCCATCCCAAACCCCAAACCCTAACCCCAAGAAGAACCAAAATAATTTATTTTTTATTGCTTGTTATGAATAATCCACTAAAAATGAGACCAAAAAAGGCTCCTTAAAGGAAAGTTTGTGAAGATTGTTTCATTTCACCCAGGAGCTATTAAGCCTTTCTATAAGAGTTTAGTATTATGTTAATGTTTAAGCCTTGTGTGCCTATATATATGTGTAGGATAACATGGGGTTTGTCCTTTTAGACTTGCCTTAGGGAACATAGTTTACCTTAAAGCAATGTCCTTTCTGTATGGACACAGGAAGACAATATTGTCCTTGTAACCTGAGAGTTGATTGACTCCAATAATATTTACTCCTGGGCATCTGCTTTCTTAACTCAGTTGCACTCAGTTCCTAGCATCCCAAAAGCAGGTTCCCAATGAGGGACAGGACGGATCCAGGGCAAGCGGTGAGTTATGTGCTACCCTGGCATCAGATAGGCCAAGCCAAAGTGCCACAATACTGAACTATAAGTTGAGGGCATGATCATGGACAATGCTGTCATGATCCAAAGGTAGCGACGAGACTAGGACCCTGCTGGGGTTAGGAAGATTAACCTGGCCTGAGGACTGTATAGTGAGATGTCCTCAGGAAGAACCAAACTTTATATCTCTTACTGTGCTCATACAGAATGACATTGCTAGAAATAGTAGAAGTAGATTTACTATAACTATTTAAGCAGATTACCAGCTCACACCCTAACACACCCTTGTTTGGAATCACACCCTTGAGAGGATCTCCTTAGATGAGATTTCCTTAGATGAGATTTTGTTAATCTCCTCAAGAAATGGTTTTACCCTTCTTTGTTGATTTGTTGATGTTAAACCCACCTTTGTGCTACTGCCCTATGTAATTTGCTATATAAACTGAGACTCTGGAGCACTGAGGGGGGAGAGAAAGAAGACAAGGGAGACAGAGGAAGAAGGAGACAGAGGAAGAAGACAGAAGACACAGAGAGACAGACACAGAGAGACAGACAGAAGAGAGCACAGTGTCACACACATAAGCAGAGCACAAGGTGAAAGAAGTGAGAACGAGCGGGGCAGAAAGGGGGATAGAGGAAGATCCAGAAAGAGATCCAGAACCAGGAGAGAAGCAGAAAGATAGAACGAAATAAACTTATAGAGCAACCAGTTTGGCCTTCTTCCTTCCTTTGCCTGCCTCATCATCGCCATCAACCTCCCCCGGGGTGGGAAAGAGGTGTGAGACTACCGCAGCGGGAGAGATAGAGCCCCACTGGTCCCTTTTCTCTTTTGTGTTTTTACACAACTAAGAAAATGATGGCTGGAGGAATCAGTCGGGATGGGAGATGTGTGCCGAAAGTAGATAATGGACCAAACATGATGACCTCTCAGTGTCTGTGCTGCAAGCCATAATGCCCCAAAGTAGAGAGAGAGTATGGGGAATATTGTCTGCCATGAAGGCAGGGGGAGGGTGGAAAAGGGGGGGTAAACCCAGGGTATTGGTGGTGAGGAACATGCACTGGTGGAGGGATGGGTGTTTGATCATTGTGTGATTGTAACCCAAACATGAAAGCTTGAAACTACGAGGAATCAAACCTCATAGTTGGCCACGTGCAAGGCAAACGCCCTACCACTGTGCTATCTCTCCAGCCAGTCTCACAGTGATTCAGTAAAATTAAACAAAAACAAAAACATCAAATGTGGTGTGCTACTCTTAGTATATCAATGGTGTAAAGGATGCCCACTCTATCTTGCCATTCAGAGCCATGTTGGGGAAGGGGAAGGGCTGGGACTCCTGGGGTGGGGGTGGGAGAGCTTCCCTCAGGCCCAACTGCTGTATGAGCACAAGTGGGTGCAACCTCCATTGTGATGTCACAGTTGTCTGGACTGTAGGACATGGAAACCAGGGGTCCCAGGGCGGTTTGGAATTCTCACTGGCCAATGGGGTGGAAGAACCTGAACCACACCCATGAGCCCCCTCTATAAATTCGAGGCCTCAGCCTCTGGTGGCACCCTCTCGCAGCACCGCCGTTCGTTAGGAGAAATCCTCATGGACAACCGGAGTGGCGATATGAGACCTCGATCCCCATCCCTGGTGGAGACCCTTGAGAATAAAAAGAAAGTACAGCTGGCTAGAGCTAGGAAAATTGTAAGAAAAAAGTGCTGGGACCTGCTTCCTGGGTCTAGCCCAAGGCCCTATGATGATCCATCAGTGGTCAGTGTGTGTGTGTGTGTGTACGTGTGTGTGTGTGTGTGTGTGTGTGTGTGTGTGTGTGTGTGTGTGTGTGTGTGGCACTGGCTGATGAGCCCCAGACCCACCCAAGTCTTCAGCCAGTCTCACCCAGCAGCTGCTGCTCTCCTGGGACTCCTGGGGACTCTGGCCCAGTATCCCCTAGGGCTCCCCTTCTCAGGACAAACACTGGGTTCCTCCCATAGAGACTAGTACAAGAGAACTTCTGTCAGTGGGATGTGAATAAGCAGGTTCAAGCAGGTGTTGCTTTGCTTTTCTGCAGCTTAACAAGTATGAGGTCGAATATAATTTGGTCCCAGGACAGAGACAGGAGAATAACAACCGTGGAGACAGTGGCCAGGACACCGTCACCTCCCAGGCCTGCCAACTGCCTACTGGGTAAGTCCTGCCCTGCACGACATCCCAAGTAGATTGGTGCTCAAGGGGTGCTGCGGTATGTTTAGGAACTTGGAAGGAGGGGGGCACCCACAGAAACTCTGGCCCTGGTTCCCCACATGCTCGGGCTCTTCTTGGCCTAACATGGGGCGCACTGCCTCAGCCCTGGGCACGAGGGTTTCACTTGAATGGTCAAGTGTGGCCTTTGAGGTTGAGTTAGGACATGATGGGAAGGAGTGTCCCTCAGGTATCAGCATGCTGGGTGGCCTCAGGAAACAGGGTCCTTGTGTCTCTTGTCACATGCCATGGTCAAATCAGATCAACACCTTTCAGAATGATCATTTAGCTGTAGCCCCCTTTGGTTAGGCGAGACCCTTCATCAGAAGTCTGGTTCTAGATCTTACAATGGAGAAGGTTAATTGGATGTATGGAGCCCTACTGGGGTCCACCCCATCCTCATGGGCCTGATTAGAGGGACTCCGGGTCACAATGCAAAAATGCCTTGTAATGGGACAGGGTAACCCTGCAGGCAGGGACATGTGTGAGGCTCATCTGAGCGTGTAGAGAGTGGCCTTGAGCATGGCTGTGTTGAGTTCTGGAGGTTTTTGGCTGCAGGGGTTCGCTCCATTGGGGTGGGGAGGAGGCTTCATTGCCCCCCTTCTGAGTTGCCCTCTAATGAAACAGCCTGGTTCAGGGTCTGGCGGCATGGCTATGGCATATTATTCTGTGCTCTCTTCAGAGAGATTTATATTGAGTCTCTGGATCATGGTCGTTAATGAGATTATATGGTGGGAGTAGCAGCTTGAGGGTGTGACTGCCAAGCTACAGGACAAAAGGAGGAGATGGGGGGAAGTCACCCACTCCCAGTACCACAGAGCCTGGAGTTTTCAGTCACAAGTTCTGCATACCTGGGTTTTTCTGCTGATTCAGTCATGGGTGAGGCTCATCTAAGTGTGTGGAGAGCTGCTGTTTACCATAGTCCTTATGTCCATTCTAATCTTATTCCTTCCCTATCAACCTTTTTCTCTCCACTACTTGGTAATCTCAGTCTTGTAATCAAAGGTCAAGAATTTGTCATTTGATGACAAATTGATGACACCATTTGATACCGCCTATTCCCTGTTCTGTTTCACAACAGATGGGAGAGATCATCTGGTATTGTCCGTCCTCTGGCTTATTTCACTCAATATTATGCCCTCCAGTTCCATCCAAGTTATAACAAACTACAAGATTACATTTTTTTCCTTTATAACTGTTTATCAATGCTGGCATTTATCTATCAATCTATCCATTTACTGTTGGACATTTGGGTTGTTAGCATATCCTGGCTATTGTACTTGGTGGTATAATAAACATAGGTATTCATATACATATACATATATATATTTGAGTTTTGTGTGTTTTGAGAGCATATCAAGTCCATATCTTTGGGTTCCATCCAAATAGTCCTTATCACCTCCATAACAAAAGTCACCTCCATAACAAAACACACGTTGGCTTCATTCCTCCATTAGAAATTTCCAAAGATTACAGGAGTTCCTTTTTTAAAAATTTGTCAATGTTTATTAAATTTTAAAATTTGTCCATATGTTTATTTTGGGCTGGATTTATGATAGTACAGCAGTTAGGGCATTTGCCTTCCACAGGGCCAACCCAAGTTCAATTCCTCTGCCCCTCTCAGAGAGCCCAGCAAGCTACCAAGAGTATCTTGCATGCATGGCAGAGCCTGGCAAGCTACCCGTGGCGTATTTGATATGCTAAACACAGTAACAAGTCTCACAATGGAGATGTCACTGGTGCCTGCTAGAGCAAATCGATGAGCAATGGGACAACAGTGATACAGTGTTTTTTTAAAAATTTTATTGATTTACCATGAGATATAGTTACAAGCTTCTGTGTCTGAGTTACAATCACACAATGATCAAACACCAATCCCTCCACCAGTGCACATTCCCCACAACCAATATCCCCAGTATACCCCCACCTTTCCCACCCTCCCACTGCCTTCATGGCAGACAATATTCCCCATACTCTCTCTCTACTTTGGGGCATTACGGTTTGCAATGCAGATACTGAGAGGTTATCACGTTTGGTCCTGTATCTGCTCTCAGCACACATCTCCCATTTCGACCTATTCCTCCAACCATCATTTTCTTAATGATCCCTTCTCTATTCCAGCTGTCCTTTCCCCACCCGCTCATGAGGCAGGCTTCCAACTATGAAGCAATCTTCCTAACCCTTCTACCTACTGTCCTTGCATGTCGGTCTTGTGTTATTTTATACTCCCAAAATGAGTGCAGTCCTTCTATATCTGTCTCTCTCTTTCTGACTTATTTCACATAACATGATACTCTCCATGTCTATCCACTGGTTAAAGAAACTTTGGTACATCTACACAATGGAATACTATGCAGCTATTAGAAGACATGAAGTCATGAAATTTGCTTATAAGTGGATTACAGGAGTTCTGTGCCAGAAACAGGATGAAACCCAAATAAATATATTTGTTATAAAGCATACTGAAAATGATATGAGCAGTAGGACCCAGGGAGTTAATAATTTTAATAGCAAGTACTACTGCCCTCCTGCCTGACAACACCTCAATAGCTCCGGGAAGTGTCTGCCACAAACACCCAGGTGGCAGGGATGCTAGCATCTCACCAGCCCTCAAAGGCAGCTTTCACACAGCACAGAAGTCCGCTTAATCTGCATGACACTGGAACGTTCTCACCACCTACATTCTGAGGAGATCTGGTCTAAGCTGGAGGGCTATTGCTTTCTTCAGAAATAAAGGAAAAACAGTCCTGAACTCCACCCAGGTCTCCCTGCTTTACTGGCCCTTGCAGGAAAGAATTTCAGGAGAAGACAAAAGGTGAAGTGAAATAATTTTATTTAGGAACTATTAGGAGAAGTAAGAGACCCATGTCTTCAGGAGAGAATGTGGGCTTCGCCAGAGGAGAGTGAGCACCAAGAAGTAAAAGAAAGGAATTACACATCCCCACATGGGCTGCTGGCTTCTCCAGAGGGCAGAGAATGGCAATTGCTTTGCAAAGTTGTTTTGAAAGGGATTTTCTCAATCTGCCTTTTCTACATAGAAAAGAATGTGTTGCTAGGGTGCTGTTAAGGAAAAAGAACTTTGAATATCTGGTGGTCTTTAAAGTTCTTATTTTACACCCTTTTTTTCTGTTCAAGTTTCTCCTCTCCTGAGGGGATCCAGCCATCTCTGGGCTGGCTCTGACATCAGCCATTAACTTATTAAGGAGTCCAGCCCTTTCTGCTTTGGTGCTTCTCTGGGGTTGATGACAGAGTAAACTTCTTTAGAGCAGTATCTTGGTTTTCTTATTTGCTGATAAACTAATTGCCAGGCACCCCTATCTGGTTGCTTCAACAGTATCATAGAAACGTTTTGTTTTGTTTTGTGGGCAATACCCAGAGGTGCTTGGAGGGCTACACCAGATTCAGTGCTAAGGGTCACTCCCTGCTGTGCTAGAAAACTAGTGCTAAGAATCAGGCCTTCCTGTGTGCAAAGCATCAACTCCTACCTGGTCCTTTATATAAAGTTTAAAGTGGCCTCTTCAGTAAGAAGAGCGGGCACAACTTAGGATAAAAATAATTCCAGTAACTTATACTCGCTTTCCTCTGCCCCTAGCTGCCCACTGCATTCAGGTTGCCAGGATACTCTGGGAGAGGCATCCAGGAAATGCCAGTAAAGTGCTCACCGCAAACCAGCCTCCAAAACCTTGACCATAAATGAAGGAAGGTAGGAGGACAGCAGGAAACCAAAATCTGAGCACTCAAGCTCAGATTTTTTTTAATACAATTTTATTTTTTCAATTCACTGAGACTTCAGTTTGTTTATTTTTGTTTTGAGGGTCCGTGATTTATAATACCATTAACGATGGTTTCTCATTCACATAACACCAACACCACCCAACACCACCAGAGTACCGACCTCACTCCCTAGAGAACCCCAACACTCCTTCCCGCACCCCTACGAATTCAATTGTATAAATCAATTGTTCCATTGTGTTAGTATAGCTAACTTTGTGATAAAATGGTTCACATGTGCTGGTTTTCACAGCACATGTGAAGCACTTCTTTTGGACTTTGGTTCTACCTTGTTGTGTATCTTTACATCCCAAATATTTTGTATCTCTTTTGGTTTATTTGGATCATTCAGATCTCTTTTTTGATCTACTTGGATCACTTTGTACCTCTTTCTTACTGACTTTGCTCAGCATAATATCCTCCCCGTCCATCCATGTTACTATATTGCTTGATTTTGTATTTTCTTAGAGCTAAAAAATATTGCATTCTATATATATTATATTATATATATCACTATCACTGTCATCCCATTGTTCATCAATTTGCTCAAGCGGACACCAGTAACGTCTCCATTTGTCCTAGGCCTGAGATTTTAGCAGCCTCTCTTTAGAGAGTTTTATGGTCCTCGAAAGCTCTAGGAACTCTGGGACAGGACTTTGGGGCATGAAACGTGTGTCAGGTCAATGGGGGAAAGGTGGCATGAGGAAACAGTGGTTTCCTTCTTCATTAGCAAGATGAAACAAATCTCTAAGCCTTTTATCTTAGTTTC
Source organism: Sorex araneus (assembly GCF_027595985.1). Taxonomy (NCBI): domain Eukaryota; kingdom Metazoa; phylum Chordata; class Mammalia; order Eulipotyphla; family Soricidae; genus Sorex; species Sorex araneus. Next base: position 35,094,180 of record NC_073309.1, read on the forward strand.
CCTGTCAGCCTAGACTCCAGGGTAGGGTTCTATATTCCTAGGAAACCTCTGGGAATATTTAGACAGTGCCGCATTGGAGGCTCCTTTAAGGTCAGGGGAATGAGACCCATCATTGTTACTGTTTTTGGCATATCGAATATGCCATGGGGAGCTTGCCAGGCTCTGCCATGCAGGCAGGATACTCTCATATAGGCAGGATACTTTCGGTAGTTTGCCAGGTTCTCCGAGAGGGAGAACTAGACAATAAGAGGTCGTGCAGCTGCAAATGTGGCCGGGCACTTCTGGGTGCTTTGTTTTATAGTTTCTGGATCTTGGCCATTGATGGGATTACACAGCTGCCAGGGGCAGTTTGTGGGTGTGACTGCCTAGCTACTGAAAAATGGGGGTCTGGGTGGAGGAGGTCCAGTCCCGATCCGAGCAGACTTGGAGATCTCAGCCCCGGGCCCCACACATCTGGGTTCCTCTGCTGGTTCCTTCATGTGTGAGGCTCGTCCGAGCATGTGGAGAGTGGCCTTGAGCATGGTTGTGACTGGGTTCCAGAGGTCTTCAGCTGCAGGGGCTCTGCTCATATATATACATCACAACTTCTTAATTTATTCATCTGTAGTTGGGCATTTGGTATTTGGATTGTTTCCATATCTTGGCTATTATATTAAATGCAGCAATGTGTGTATATCCTTTCAGAGTAATTTTTTTGTATTTTGGAAATAAATGCCAAGAAGTGCTATCACTGGGCCATATAAGAATTCTACTCCTATTTTGTTGAGAGATCTCCATATTGTTTCCATAGAGGCTGAACCAGACGATGTTCCCACGCATAGTGAATGAGAGTTCCTTTCTCACCCAACCCCACCAATGCTGGCTGTTTTGCTGTTTCCAGACCTTTTGATATGTGCCATTTTCACCAGCGTCAGATGATGTCTCGATGTTGTTTTGATGTGCATTTCCCTAAGCATGAGCGATAATGAGCACTTTTTATTGTGTGTTTTCTGTGGGAAAGTGTCTGTTCATCTCATTGCCCCATTTGTGAATGGGGTTGTTGAGTTTTTTGTTATTGAGTTTTGTGAGTGCTTTACAGATATCAGCACTTGATGTGCTGTATCAGGTGCAAATATTTTCTCCCACTCACTAGGGTGTCTGTTTAATATAACTCCATTTTCTTTCATTGTGTAGAAGCCTTTAATTGGATGTAGTCCCATTTGGGTTTTTCTGTTCTTGTTGACTTTGCCACTGTGGTCATCTCATTGAAGAAGCTTCTGCTGTCAATTTCCTGGAGAGTTCTGCTGATATTTTCTTCAATTTTTTTTTATGGATTCTGGTCTTATCTTGAGATATTTAGCCCACTTTGAGTTTACTTTTGTGAAAGGAATAGGAAGTGTTCTGGTTTCATTTCTTTACATGTAGTTATCCAGTTTTCCCAACACCCTTTGTTAACTTTGCTCCACTTCTATATTTAGCTCCTTTGTCATAAATTAGGTGTCCATAAATCTGAGGGTTTAACTCAGGATTCTCAATACTGTCACATTGTTCTGTAGGTCTGCTTTTTTTTTTTTGAGGTTTTTTTTTTTCTTTTTGGGTCACACCAAGCAATACACAGGGGTTACTCCTGGCTCTGCACTCAGGAATTATCCCTGGCGGTGCTCAGGGGGCTATATGGGATGCTGGGAATCGAACCCGGGTCGATCGAGTGCAAGGCAAATGCCCTACCCACTGTGCTGTCACTCCAGCCCCCTGTAGATCTACCTTTATTACAGTATGCAGTTCTGATTATCATTTAAGCTCATATTTTTAAAGTTATTTTTATTTAATTTTGTTGTCATTTTAATACAATATGGTTCATAAATCTTAAGTGCACATTTAAACAATATTTGAATTGAATTTCATACAATATGTGAATCCATACAATTGTATGAACCATACTTTCTACAATGTGGTTCATAAATCTTAAGTGTACATATGAACTTTATAAATGTCTATTACATGTATACATAAAATCATCAAGCTCTGCTGGGGTTGTGGCTTGAGTGGCTGAGCACAGGCCTTGTACACACAAAGCTCTAGGTTTAATATCCAGCACCACAAAGAGAAAAAAATAGAAGAAAAATCAAGATAAATATTTCCAGTACCCTAGAAGACACCATCTTTCCCTTCTCAGGCTAACTTGAGCTCAACCAGGTCACCGATAATCTTATTTTCACTTGACTTCAAAGAATCAGGTCTGTACTATTTTGCATCTAATGTCTTCCACTCAATGTTAGGTCTGAAAGAATTATGCCTATGAATGAGTGAGATCCTTTTTCAAACGTGAGGGGCAGCATTCTCCATGTTGTATGAATGGACACGTGTTCACTACTGACTGATATTAGATGTGTGCAATGTGGAGCTATTGAAAGTACAGTTACCGCTCCTTATCTGAAGTTCAGAGAATAGCAGTCAAATACCATCTAGAAAATGAATGTTTAATTGGATTATTTTGAGAGAGACCATATTCACATAACTTTTATTCCAGTGTAGTGTTAGATTTGTTGTAGTTTATTATTAATATTGTTGTTAATGTCTTGTTTATAAATTAAAGTTTATCATAGGTTTCTATGTATATTGTATCTGTCATCCTCGTTGCTCATTGATTTGCTCAAGCGGGCAGCGGGCACCAGTAATGTCTCCATTGTGAGACTTGTTGTTACTGTTTTTTGGCATATCGAATACTCCACGGGTAGCTTGCCAGACTCTGCCATGCGAGCGAGATACTCTCGGTAGTTTGCTGGGCTCTCCAAGAGGGAGGGAGGAATCGAACCCGGGTCGGTCGCGTGCAAGGCAAACTCCCTACCTGCTGTGCTATCACTCTAGCACAGGTTTCTATGTATAAGGAAAAAAAGTGCATATGAAATTCGATATTTTCTTTTTTTCTTTCTTTCTTTCTTTTTTTCTTTATTTTTTTAATTTTAATTTTTATTTTATCACCATGTGGAAAGTTACAAAGTTCTCAGGTTTATGTCTCAGTTATACAATATTCATATACCATCCCTTCACCAGTGCCCATATTCCACCACCAAAATCCCCAGTATGCCCCCCGCCCCCCGCCCCCTACCCCCATCTGTATAACTGATGAATTTCACTTCATTTTCTCTTTACCTTGATTACGTTCCATATTTCAACACAAAACTCACTATTGTTGCTGGAGTTTCTCCCCAAAAAAGACAGCCCTACTAAGGAAGCATTTGATAATTAGTTTTCCATCAAAAGATTGTATGTTTTCAGTTTTTAGAAAAGGCTCAGATGTGTCCATTAAAAGATTGCATGTTTCCATTAATGTTTCCATTAAAAGATTGTATGTTTTCAGTTTTTAGAAAAGGCTCAGATGTGTCCCAGTCCCGCATCCCGGAGCCGTGTTAGTTGCTGCTCAGTGTCGCCAGGGCTCCATCTGGAGGTGTGGTGGCTGCACCTCCTCCATCCGGATCCCCGGTGTTGCTGGCCCCGATTCGGGTCCGGAGCATTCTCCGGCCGCGTTGCTCACCAGAATGCCTGGCTGCTTATTTGTTGAATGTGGCAAGATGGCACCGAGAGTGGGTCGAGGGCGTGACTTCCAGCGGCCGGGACCACTTGGAGGCTGGGCTGGCGCCGCCCCACTCCAGTGCCCCCCCCCTCGAGGCTCGGATGTGCCCCAGTCCCGCATCCCAGAGCCATGTTAGTTGCTGCTCAGTGTCACCAGGGCTCCCTCTGGAGAAGGTGTGGTGGCTGCACCTCCTCTGTCTGGATCCCCGGTGTTGCTGGCCCCGATTCGGGTCTGGAGCATTCTCCGGCCCTGTTGCTCACCAGAATGCCTAGCTGCTTCTCTGTTGAATGTGGCAAGATGGCCGAAATTCGATATTTTCTATGATTCCAGGATCCATCAGGACTCTTGAACAGACATGTAAAGGCGGACTACTGTAAAGGTTCTATGAATATTCTTTTCTTTTTAATTTTTGGGCCACACCTAGCTATGCTCAGGGCAGAACCCCAAGATCCATACATGGTGCTAAGAAAGGAAGACTCAGTTTCCCCTTCCCAGTAAATGAGAGAGGAAGTCACAGTTTCCTCTCTCCAGATGTTCCATCTCTCTCTCCCATTAACCAGACACACATTTCATCTCCAAGCTTCTGTCTCAACATTCCCAGGGGGTTCCTAGGAACATAGAACCCTACTCTGGAGTCTAGGCTGACAGGGAAACTAAGATAAAAGGCTTAGAGATTTGTTTCGTCTTGCCAGTGAAGAATGATACCACTGTTTCCTCATGCCACCTTTCCCCCATTGACCTGACACATGTTTCATACCCCAAAGTCCTGTCCCAGAGTTCCTAGAGCTTTTGAGGACTATAAAACTCTCTCCTGGAGCCTAGGCTGACAGGGAGACTATGATAAGGGGCAAGAATGTCTAGAGGGATTTAGACCAACTAGACATCCCTGTGATTGTCTAGCATCTTTTATAAACACTTGCCAACAAATTAGTAATGCAAGGAGCTTTTTAAAAGGCCTACACAAAACTCCCTACCTTAACTTAGTCCTTTTTCTTCCTTCTTTCCTTCCTTCCTTCCTTCCTTCCTTCCTTCCTTCCTTCCTTCCTTCCTTCCTTCCTTCCTTCCTTCTTTCCTTTCTTCTTTCTTTCCTTCCTTTCTTTCTTCTTTCTTTCTTTCTTTCTTTCTTTCTTTCTTTCTTTCTTTCTTTCTTTCTTTCTTTCTTTCTTTCTTTCTTCCTTCCTTCCTTCCTTCCTTCCTTCCTTCCTTCCTTCCTTCCTTCCTTCCTTTCTTTCTTTCTTTCTTTCTTTCTTTCTTTCTTTCTTTCTTTCTTTCTTTCTTTCTCTCTCTCTCTTCCTTCCTTCCTTCCTTCCTTCCTTCCTTCCTTCCTTCCTTTTTTTCTTTCTTTCTTTCTTTCTTTCTTTCTTTCTTTCTTTCTTTC